>NC_045435.1:121916215-121928544 GCF_002776525.5 Piliocolobus tephrosceles | reverse complement strand
TTAATGTGCAAAAATCACAAGCATTCTTATACACCAGTAACAGACAAACAGAGAGCCAAATCAGGAATGAACTTCCATTCACAGTAGCTTCAAAGAGAATAAAATACCTAGGAATCCAACTTACAAGGGATGTAAAGGACCTCTTCAAGGAGAACTGAAATATTTTATTAGTGCATCTCCTGATGCACTCAGCTAGTTTTAGGGGTCAGCAAAGTTTACTTCACAGATCCAATCTGGTGAAGTGCTTGTTTTTGTAAATAAAATCATTAGAACACAAGTATGCCCTTTCCTTTATTTATTGTCTGTGCTGCATTTTTGCTAGAGGTGAGTAGTTGCATCAGAGGCTCTGATTTGCACCGCCCCAAATATTTACTATTTTGCCCTTTACAAAAATATTTGCTAACTCCTGATTGGAACAAATTGATTCTTTTGTCTTGCTCTAGCACTGTAACAAGCCCCCAAACCACAGAGAGTACACATAGACTATAGCAGAATTTCTCATGCTTGAGAAACGTGACTATTCCTTTGGAAGGATGCAAAGTATTCTTCTCACCACCAGTAATGATTTAAATTACTTTTATTATATAGTTTTTTAAGTCCAAGTAAACACATATTTAGTTATACACTCTTTATAGGTTCAGCTTGTCCCAAAACATATTTGAAGTATTGCACACATAAAATTAACATTAAATGGATTTAATGGTAATGTTATTTTGCACAAACTAACTCTGTACTTGAGCCATAAAAAGGGCACTACCTGATATGACTACAGCCTTTTCAGTTTAGTACATGGCTCCTGCTGTACTCCATGTGATGAATGAGTTCCCTCTCCATTTTTTCTCCATGCAAATTTTCATGAAACCTCCCTTGGGACAGAAAATGTTGAATTAATTGCATTTGGTTTGTTTAGGGAGCACATCATGAATGATGAGAGATCATATAACTGAAGTTCTTAAACAATTCATTTCAAACTGATATGCAGTGTGAGCACTGGAATCTTACGGAAGTTCTTGTTTATAATGACCACTCAGGTTATTTGGTATGTGTACATATGTATGCATATATAAATCTACATACATATGTACATACATACATGTATGTCCACACATTCAATATAATTAAGATGGAGAGGGAAATTTAACTGTTCTCATTGAGAACTTGTAGGTTACCTGTATACATTGGCTTATCTCTATTCTGGTTACAAAACACTGACCTAGAACAAAGATAGAAATATTTTAAAAGTTAAAGAAGAGCAGATTAATGGTTATTTAGGCAAGGAAGAATGATGCTATAACGTTGCTTAATGCTGGAGGAGCTATCATTATGAGCTATTATAACTTAAGCAAAAAGTTCAATCCAGATTCCCTATTTCACACTCCTGTAAGCAACCTCATAATTTTAATGAAATAAGCATGTTAATGTTCTATTCTGCATAATGTGAATTATTAAGACATTAAACAGAATATAGAAGATAAATGTATAATATGCTACAAAAACTCAGAGCTAATCTAAATAATGTCCAAAATTCACTGCATCAAATGGTTAGGTATTATAAAGCTTTAAGTATTTGTATTAATAACTACCAAACAAGTGGTTAAAATAAAATCAATACTTAAATATTCTGAAGAAGTTTGGTTAGTTAGAGGAAATGATATAAGGTATAGGAATTTACTTAGTAAAGATACTTGTAATAATGAGCCACAGAAAGTTTTGATTCCTATAATGACAAATCCATGTATGGAAAAATGAGCAAAATCATTATATTTATTTTAAAAATGAGACATCAAGTTTTAACTTACATTTAGACATATTTGATGCTTACTGAACATCTTTAGAGAGGATTTAGATAATTACATTTATATCACTATAAAAATCTAATTTCATTTGCATTTTGAACTATCAAAAATTTCAAAATTATGATTCTTCTAGGTAATGCATCTCTGACTTGAACATGTTCCAGGTACCAACAGTCTAACCAACTGTTTTAGAACAGATCATGAAATTTGCCTGGGGTGACAATAAGTGAGAATGATGACTTGGACTCAATTCTAGGTTACTTTTACTTTAGTTTTCTTCCAAAGCAGTAAATACACAGAGTAGCTGACATAAATAAGAAAGTAGGTGACTGATGTAAATAAGAAAAGAAAGTAGATGGGGGTTCCCTCATTGGTCAGGGTTCTCTAGAGGAACAAAAATAACTTGTGATGGTTAATACTGAGTTCAACTTGATTGGATTGAATGATACAATGTATTGATCCTGGGTGTTTCTGTGAAGGTGTTGCCAAAGGAGATTAACATTTGAGTCAGTGGGATGGGAAAATCAGGCCCACCCTTTATCTGGGTGGGCATAATCTAATTAGCTCCAGCATGGCTAGAATATAAGCAGGCAGAAAAATGTGAAAAAAGAGGCTGACCTAGCCTCCCAGTCTACATCTTTCTCGCGTGCTGAATACTTCCTGACCTTGAGCATTGGACTCCAAGTTCTTCAATGTTGGAAATTGGACTGGCTCTCCTTGCTCCTCAGCCGGCAGACAGACTATTGTGGGACTTTGTGATCATGTGAGTTAATACTTAATAAACTCATATATACATATGAGCTTATTATATATAATATATATATTCCATTAGTTGATTTCCTCCAGAGAACCCTAATACAGATTTTTGTACTAGGAGTGAGGCCATGATTCTCTTTTTATAATTCAAATTAGTCTTTTGTCTATTCAACCTAGAAGTTTCCTGCTTATATAAATTAAATAGGAATTCTGTAGGTTTCCTATCAATTTCACTTCTAGGAACACCGTGATAAGTCAATGCCAGAGCTCTACATGAGTCAGACTATTCTGATTGCTGCTTTGCCTCTGCTGTCCATTACAGTAGCTATAGCCACCCTGTCTTTGATGGTTGAGTACTGCTACTTGGCCCCTGCCACCTCGGGATCCAATTATTCCCAATGTTTTTAAAATCTGTAGTTGAGTGACTGTGGTTCCCACTGTCAGATCTGAGGTTCAGAGAAGAACAATTACAGGGCTCTTCAAAGATGTAAGTGCTACCCTCACAAACCTATTTCACAAAGCATTGGTCAAAGTTATATTTTTTGGACCCTCCCAGCTGGGATGAGTAAGTCTTAAGTGACTAATCCACTCCACTATCCCAATCTCCTTAAGCCCTTGGTTCCCATCCTCTACATTAAACCAAGGAAGATCAGAGGTTTCCAGCTCACTTGCAGTGGGCCATCTTTTAATCCATATTTTAGCTAAGCAAACAAATAAACTATTAGAACCTTTTTAAAATTCCCTGAGCTGCAATGTTAAATATGGAGCCCCTACTTAGTGGGCTGAAATCAATAAATTCAGCCTGATCCAACTCTATGTTCCTTCCACCATTATCTCACACAGTTAATATTCATTCCCATGTCTGTTTTCCAGATTTCTGTTTCTACAAATTAGCAAACTCAAGCAGTTATTTTTGAGGGTGGTGCACCTCCTCATGAGTCACACTCTAAACCTCACCTGCAGGGGCCCACCAGGGCTTTAGTCTAGTTATAAGTGTAGAAGAAAACAAGTGTCTCCTGAGGAGAATCAACATTATCTTGCTGGCAACTGCCTTAGGGGAGGCCATGACTGTTGCCTCAGGCAGTTCAGGGTTTATCTCCTCAGACATAGGTGGAAAGGCTGATGGCAGCATGGGTCAGGGAGAGGACATTGCCAATACTGGGGATGGGGAAGCTGCTTCCTCTAGCAAAAAAATGGTTAATCAGCTTTTACAAACCCGGTGTCCCCAGCTTCATCAGGGTCTTCCCACACATCTGCATTCCAAGCTGCAGGCTCCCATTCTTTTCCAATCAATGCCCTCACTTTAATAGTAGACACTTTGCGTCTACTGTGCATGCACCTTTCATTGCAGGTCAGCCACTCACATGATAAGAGACTGTGTCTGTTTTTTCACAATTTCAGCTCTTTCTCTACAGGAGATAAGACTCTCACTCAGGGCAATCTTAGCAGATCTGAGACTCAGTATCTGCTTCTGAAGCTGGAAGATGGAATCCCTGAGTTCATCATTTTCTTTCATCACTTTGTCCACTGGACTTAGGAGCAGCCAACTAGCTTCATTATGTTCCTTGGTTCTCCACTATTGTTGAACGTATTATGTATAGAATCACTAAACTCCTTGCCTCTCATGAGCGATGAATCAGGAGTGTCAAATGCATTTTTTTTCTGCATAACTCTCTAAACAATTCGTGCTAAGGACTATCAGTGTTCTCCATACAATTAGATGTAGAGTCCTTAGTATTTTTGTGTTTAATCATGTTAAGCAGCCAACTCCAAAAACCCCAAAACCAATGAAAGAACTCTATCCTTAATATCCTGTGCCTCTAGAACCACTTCTGGTACCAAAATCTGGATTAGTCAGGGTTCTCTAGAGGGACAGAACTAACGAAATATATATATATATATATACACATACATACACACACACACACACACACACACACAAGGTCCCACAGTAGGCTGTTTGCAGGCTGAGGAGAAAGGAGATCCAGGCCAAGTTCAAAAACTGAAGAACTTGGATTCCAATATTCAAGGAAGGACAGGAAGCATCCAGCATGGGAGAAAGATGTAGGCTGCGAGGTTAGTCCAGTCTCTCTTTTCACTTTTTTTTCTGCCTGCTTATATTCTAGCCATGCTGGCAGTTGATTTATTGTGCCCATCCGATTTAAGGGTGGGTCTGCCTTTCCCAGCCCACTGACTCAAATGATAATCTCCTTTGGCAACACCCTCACAGACACACCCAGGATCAATACTTTGTATCCTTCAATCTAATCAAGTTGACAGTCAGTGTTAACTATCATAGGGGGCTACACATCTTTTCTCCTAGACAACATACATTTTCGTTTGCATGCCATTAAGGTACATAAAAGTTTGGTGGTGTTGTCAGACCATGAAGAAAGGGAAGCTACTAAGTCTCAGTGTGAATCTATGGGCTCACTCTCTTTTGTACCCCGTAGTCATCTCAGCACCCAGGAACGAGTTACACTATAATAAAAGGCAACAGTCCACTACTCAGGAACCTGCATGAGGATGCCATCTCTACAATGCCTGGGAGGTTTCCTTTTATGCACTCTTAGACATGGCTGGGCCAGTCATACCAATAATATTCTGTTTCCCTTATTACCAGTACATGAAAATTTTTTTTCTTGAAACAAAATCAGAATACAGGTACAAGGAATAAGGAAAACAAGAAAGAAAAACAATGATACATTTTTTCCAATTAAGAGATTCCAAATTATTTTGACCCAAAAAACACTTTAGATTATTATCCCATTATTAAATGTTCTGTAAGCATTATGATTTTGAACTGTTATTAATCTTCTCTGCAACATAGTCAGGGAATTTAGTATACAAATAAATTTTATCACAAATGCAATAATGACCACATTCATATCAAGAAATGCCATATGAACCCTAATATGGTAGCATATTTTACACTCCCCTTTCTTCTCAGAATAGACTGTGGCACATTTCAAAATAGATTCCCTTTAGTTCATGACTTGTTCAGTTGCAAATTCATGTAAACTACAGAACCAGTTTGGCACCTGCTGTGATCATGAGTCTACTGCTGTTTCTCTAATCAGAAAACATTCCTATTAGATAAACCATCTGGCTTGAAAAGCATCCCTTTTGCATTCAAAATGATTTTGTTAGAATTCAGCCAAAGCATATTTTAAAAGGAAAGATGTGTCAGCAAGACCAGTCTGTTTACTAATGGAACAATCCTCTATTAAAATACCATTTGTGGGATAAAAGCCATAAAATGAAAATATTATACAACATGAACATATTCTAGCTACATGTAAAAATGTGGGTGATGCCAACCTTTGTCCAAGGCTGTACTCTGAAATCTGTGGAAATTTAGCCAGTCATGGGCATCATTAGATCAGAGACAACTAAATGGCATGTTATTCTAATTGTAATCATTTCCATTGAAGCGTGATATATAAATGTTGCTCCGTGACTATTAGCGTTATCTGTGGGTAGTAGGGTACCACTTGGTTATCTACTGAGTAATGTTTATTCTTGTAGTTGTGAGTCCCTTTTATTTATATTCATATTCTTCAAGCTATATATATTTTGTATCATTTTGTCAAATAGCAATAACAATGTAATATGATTTTAAGAATAATTCATAGGAACACAAAGTATCTAGTCTTAGTATTTTTAGTAAATTTGGGGTAATATGATGATAAATATTTTATTTTCTAACCAGGCACAGCTAATAGGGAAAAAGGTGGTTGAAGCATGTTGACTCAAAGTTAATTAAAGCTTAATGGTCATTAGAAAAAGGATGGATGCTAAAATAAAAGTTGCTTGTTAATCTCTTCTCTTCAATTAACATATTTATCAAATTTTTTTTTGTATGAACAGACTTGCTAAAACGTTCTTAATTACATTTTGAAAACTAGAGACCTGATTCTTTCCTTCAAAGAGCTTTCCTCTATTTGAAGAAGCAAGACTAATATATAAAATATCTAGTAATGAAGGAGAACCTGTGAATTTTTGAGATTTGATTGATAATACCATAGAGATCAGAAAAAAATCCAAATAGATGATGTAGAATTTAAGCATTGTTTTAGTTGACAAGTTACTGTTAGAAGAACAGTTGGCAAAAAGGCAAGATACTTGAGAGAACACAGAGAGAATAGCGGAGGTGTAGATTACGGGTAAAAAGATCTATATAGCATACGATGGCATTTTCAGTTGGAAATGTCAAAGTTAAGGTATTGATAGCTATCCAGAGTCCTGGTAATGTGAGTCTAATAATTTAATACTTGCCTATAGAAATCAATACTCTCATTGTTTTGGCTTTATTTTTTTTTTAATTGGACTGTGAACTCATCCACAGGGCATATGTTGTACTTGAGTAATTTATAATGTCTCATATCTTGCAGTGCTCACAAGACATTTTCTCAAAGAATGAACGTTTAAATGGTGTATTGTAAATGCTAATTACATGATTGCCTTTTGTGATTAAAAATATTGCTGTCATTTTCTGCTTAAAAATCCAAAATCGTTTTTATATTGTCAATGCCTGGAGGGAGAGAAGTAACTTTGTTGAATTAGTGTAAAGTTTGATTATTGCTAAAATGAAAGAAATAATAAGAATAAAATTGGAGAATCCTAACAACCTACACAAATCATCCTTTTCATCCTCCTTTGTTATAATTTTTTTTTTTTTTTTTTTTTTTTTTTTTTTTTTTTTTTTTTTTTTTTGCTTGCTTTGAATTCCCACCATTGAAATAGCTCTTTTGGAAAGTACAGTGGATATGAAATTATTGTCTTCAGGAAGCTACTAAGAACGTACTATGTATTATTTGGAACTGTTATGTATTATCTGCATCTAGAAATAGGTGCTAAAAAACTTTGCCATCACACTATTAACAAGGACATTTTCATCAGATTTGGTAGTTAACAACTTTGAAAGCAGAGAGAAGAGTTTTGTTCGAAAAGAAGATGCTAAAATACAGTCAAATTTCAGGAGGAAGGGGAAAAAACCCATTATCTATTTCTAGGACTTGGGAAAAAGCACCATAATAATCAAACATATGGAAAGACAAGCTATATCAAAACATATCTACCTGCATATTCTATGTGCGTGTGTGTGTGTGTGTGTGTGTGAGAGAGAGAGAGATAGAGAAAGCATATATGTATGCTCATGTGCAGGTGTCTGAATGTGTGTCTATGTACAAACTGGTATGTGTTATGTAAAATTTTGTCACTTGTAAATAAAACAGAAAAAGTAAAAAAAAAAAAAACCTGAAATAACGAATAATTATTTAATCTCAACATAAACATTTTCTACTAAAGATTACTCAACAAAATTATTTAACAAGAAAAATGTATTTTTGATAAACATTTAGATTAACAGAACTGATACATACCATTTATTTATCATATATTTCAGGTACTGTGACAAATGTTTTCATATTCACAGTTTATAATTTATTTCTCACTTACTCTTACATGGCTTTTATAGCCAAAAACAAAAACAAAAACGAAAACAAAAACAAAAAACTGCCACACTAAACTCCAGTAGCTTCCACAACGCCATAGAACAGGGCCTATGAATTCCATCATTATGTATTCCAGATGCACAGTGACGCAAGTCAATAAACAAAGGAGAAAATGAGTGATACTCCCAGTATTGCTTTTATTGTGGTGGTTGGTATTTTCCAGAACTAGCAGAGTTTCAGATCCTGATCTTCATAAGGTTGTGCTGAACAAGTGTTGCCACTTCAAGGATGAGAACCCAGTTTGATGGAAGACTTCATGAAAGATTTCAATAAACTCAGAAGTATTGACCTAGCTCACTGCTATTAATTAGAGCCTTTCAAACTTCAGGGGCTAGCTAAATTTATATTTACTACATCTCTTTTTGACATAATCAGAAAGATCCAACAACAGGTTTCTGATCGTGCCAAAAAGAACTAAACTGTATATTAAATTTTTCATAAATGAACAGTTGAATAATGATATGTTTTAACCATGGTTATGTATTTGTGTGTTCTTTTAGTAGAGTAGTACCACAGTTTCTGGTATTTATGCCTGATTTTGAATCCAGCTCTGTCACTTACTAGCTGTGGGACCTAAGATAAGTCACTTAACTTCTCCATGCCTTGGTTTTCTAATCAGGAGTTGGTTTGAGAATTAAATCTGCTAGAACAGTGCCTGAAACATAGTAAGCACTATCATTAGCTGCTATTATTTTGACATTTATGTAGATATTCTTAAATAATGAGATAGATTGGTATGGTGGTTATTTTAAATTACTGACTTTTAACTGTGAAAAGTGACATCAGATGAAGAATGAAGAAAAAGCATTTCCTCTATCTAAACCTCTCTGGAAATTCTAGGTCCTTTCCTTCCTTGACCTATTCTGCCCACATTGAGATGATGCATATAGCCTCCTAGTTGAGAATTATTATGTTCTATTGAAAGAACTTACAGAACTGTTTTGTGAATGTCAATGGTGTGGTGGCTGAAAATGGTTACGAAGCGTTGATTGAAGTAGGGTTAGAGCACATGATCATAATTGGCCTGAAGAATAGCTTTAATTTCACTCTGCTTTTGTGACACAAACTTTGAACCTAGATGTAGAATGTAAACCTCTCCATAGTGAGTGTAATATCCACTCCAAGTGACCTTCAAATGAATCTCTAAGTCAGATATTATTTGCACAGCAAAGTGCCAAGAAAAAAAACTTTGCCTGTCTCGAGGAACAGGAATATTCTCTCTGGTTCTTGGGGGTTTATTTGTTTTGGGGGGTTTCTTGTTTTTGTTGTCGTTTTTTTTCTCCCTCACTAGAATACAAACTCAATGAGAACAAGAATTTTTTAATATTTGTTCACTACCTAGAATAGAGTCTAGCATATGTAATTATTCAATAAATATTCACTGAATAAATAAATGAAGTACTTTTTCACACCGTGAAATAAAACATTATATTGTGATAACTTTAAACAAGGTCCTAGTATATATTTGTTGTTTCAATTTTATAAACATCAATTGTTCACCTCTATGAACATGACATTTATGGTATTTTTATTTTTTCAATTTTAGTTGGCAAAATTGGTCCTACAAAATTATTTTATAGACATTCTTTTACTACATCTTAATAACTTGCAGATATTCCCACAGTATCAGAAACGGAAAAGTATGTTTTTCACTGTGTGATTACATTTAAATTGTCCACATTAGCCATTGCAAGGAAAATTGGCTTTTAGAAAAATTTTCCTCTTATAGCCAACAAATTCCTAAAGGTAGTAGTTGATATATTTTGCAGTGTTGAGTTAACTTGTCAAGAACACAAATTACAAATTGATTTGTGATTTCTTGATAATCTTAATATAGTTAGGCATAATGCATGAATATGTAATAGCGTGCAGTGAAAGGAAGATGATGGGTTGAAGGAAACTGGAAACTTCTCTAATTTCCTCTCCAGGAACTGTTTATCACAAATATATCCAAACTAATAGCCTTCTTTGTTTGCTAACTTTGGTGAAACTCTTGCCTACAGTTTTATAGAGTATGACATTGACAACTTCCTGGACGTATCTGTCCACCATAAATTATTTCCACATACTTTTTAGTTTTGAAACCACCATTACAAGTTGTTGTTGCTCTTTTTGACATTTGTAAGGGTTTAATGTTTGGACTAATTATTTTTCATTATAATTCCAATTAGAAATAGCCTAGAGTCTGTGTGTTGTTTATTCATACTAAATAGTTTGATTTACATACATGAGTTATGTTTGTTATTTCTTTCAACCAGTACCTTCAGATCTTCCTCCAATATTAATTTTGGCTTCTGAAAATATATTTTTTAACTTTCTTTTTTTTTTTTTTTTTTTTTTAATGCTTAGGCAACCAAGTTTATTTGCACAAGGGAAGAATTTTTTCTCACATAGCACATATCACATTCTTCTTCTTTTTTGGTTTCATTATTATTATACGTTAAGTTCTAGGGTACATGTGCACAACGTGTAGGTTTGTTACATATGTATACATGTGCCATGTTGCTGTGCTGCACCCATTAACTTGTCATTTACATTAGGTATATCTCCTAATGCTATCCCTCCCGCCTCCCCACCCCCAACAATAGGCCCTGGTGTGTGATGATCCCCTTCCTGTGTCCAAGTGATCTCATTGTTCAATTCCCACCTATGAATGAGAACATGCGGTGTTTGGTTTTCTGTTCTTGCAATCATTTGCTGAAAATGATGGTTTCCAGCTGCATCCATGTCCCTACAAAGGACACGAACTCATCCTTTTTGATGGCTGCATAGTATTCCATGGTGTATATGTGCCACATTTTCTTTATCCAATCTGTCATAGATGGACATTTGGGTTGATTCCAAGTCTTTGCTATTGTGAATAGTGCCGCAATAAACATACGTGTGCATGTGTCTTTATAGCAGCATGATTTATAATCCTTTGGGTATATACCCAGTAATGGGATGGCTGGGTCATATGGTACTTCTAGTTCTAGATCCTTGAGGAATCACCACACTGTTTTCCACAATGGTTGAACTAGTTTACAGTCCCAACAACAGTGTAGAAGTGTTTGTATGTATCCACATCCTCTCCAGCATCTGATTTTTTAATGATCGCCACTCTAACTGGTGTGAGATGGTATCTCATTGTGGTTTTGATTTGCATGTCTCTGATGGTGAGTGATGATGAGCATTTTTTCATGTGTCAGTGGGCTGTATGAATGTCTCCTTTTGAGAAGTGTCTGTTCATATCCTTTGCCCACTTTTTGATGGGGTTGTTTGTTTTTTTTTTTCTTGTAAATTTCTTTGAGTTCTTGGTAGGTCCTGGATATTAACCCTTTGTCAGATGAGTAGATTGCAAAAATTTTCTCCCATTCTTTAGGTTGCCTGTTCATGCTGATGGTAGTTTCTTTTGCTGTGAAGAAGCTCTTCAGTTTAATTAGATCCCATTTGTCAATTTTGGCTTTTCTTGCCATTGCTTTTGGTGTTTTGGACATGAAGTCCTTGCCCATGCCTATGTCCTGAATGGTATTCCCTAGGTTTTCTTCTAGGGTTTTAATGGTTTTCGGTCTAACATTTAAGTCTCTAATCCATCTTGAATTAGTTTTCGTATAAGGAATAAGGAAAGGATCCAGCTTCAGCTTTCTACTTATGGCTAGCCAATTTTCCCAGCACCATTTATTAAATGGGGAATCTTTTCCCCATTTCTTGTTTTTGTCAGGTTTGTCAAAGATCAGATGGATGTAGATGTGTGGTATTACTTCTGAGGGCTCTGTTCTGTTCCATTGGTCTATATCTCTGTTTTGGTACCAGTACCATGCTGTTTTGGTTACTGTAGCCTTGTAGTATAGTTTGAAGTCAGGTAGCGTGACGCCTCCAGCTTTGCCCTTTTGACTTAGGATTGTCTTGGCAATGCGGGCTCTTTTTTGGTTCCATATGAACTTTAAAGCAGTTTTTTCCAATTTGGTGAAGAAACTCATTGGTAGCTTGATGGGGATGGCATTGAATCTATAAATAACCTTGGGCAGTATGGCCATTTTCACGATGTTGATTCTTCCTATCCATGAGCATGGTATGTTCTTCCATTTGTTTGTGTCCTCTTTGATTTCATTGAGCAGTGGTTTGTAGTTCTCCTTGAAGAGGTCCTTTACATCCCTTGTAAGTTGGATTCCTAGGTATTTTATTCTCTTTGAAGCAATTGTGAATGGAAGTTCATTCCTGATTTGGCTCTCTGCTTGTCTGTTACTGGTGTATAAGAATGCTTGTGATTTTTGCACATTAA
>NC_045435.1:121880698-121915815 GCF_002776525.5 Piliocolobus tephrosceles | reverse complement strand
CTTATCAGCTTAAGGAGATTTTGGGCTGAGACGATGGGGTTTTCTAAGTATACAATCATGTCATCTGCAAACAGGGACAATTTGACTTCTTCTTTTCCTAACTGAATACCCTTGATTTCTTTCTCTTGCCTGATTGCCCTAGCCAGAACTTCCAACACTATGTTGAATAGGAGTGGTGAGAGAGGGCATCCCTGTTTTGTGCCAGTTTTCAAAGGGAATGCTTCCAGTTTTTGCCCATTCAGTATGATATTGGCTGTGGGTTTGTAATAAATAGCTCTCATTATTTTGAGATACATCCATCAATATCGAATTTATTGAGCGTTTTTAGCGTGAAGGGCTGTTGAATTTTGTCAAAGGCCTTTTCTGCATTTATTGAGATAATCATGTGGTTTTTGTCTTTTGTTCTGTTTATATGCTGGATTACATTTATTGATTTGCATATGTTGAACCAGCCTTGCATCCCGGGAAGAAGCCCACTTGATAATGGTGGATAAGCTTTTTGATGTACTGCTGAATTCTGTTTGCCAGTATTTTATTGAGGATTTTTGCATTGATATTCATCAGGGATATTGGTCTAAAATTCTCTTTTTTCATAGTATCTCTATCAGGCTTTGGTATCAGGATGATGCTGGCCTCATAAAATGAGTTAGGGAGGATTCCCTCTTTTTCTATTGATTGGAATAGTTTCAGAAGGAATGGTACCAGATCCTCCTTGTACCTCTGGTAGAATTTGGCTGTGAATTCATCTGGTCCTGGACATTTTTTGGTTGGTAGGCTATTCATTACTGCCTCAATTTCAGAGCCTGCTATTGGTCTATTCAGGGATTCAATTTCTTCCTGGTTTAGTCTTGGGAGAGTGTAATTTGCAAGAAATTATCCATTTCTTCTAGACTTTCTAGTTTATTTGCGTAGACGTGTTTATAGTATTCTCTGATGGTAGTTTGTATTTCTGTGGGGTCGGTGGTGATATCCCCTTTATCATTTTTTACTGTGTCTATTTGATTCTTCTCTCTTTTTTTCTTTATTACTCTTGCTAGCAGTCTATCAGTTTTGTTGATCTTTTCAAAAAACCAGCTCCTAGATTCATCGATTTTTTTGGAGGGTTTTTTGTGTCTCTATCTCTTTCAGTCATGTTCTGATCTTAGTTAATTCTTGCCTTCTGCTAGCTTTTGAATGTGTTTGCTCTTCCTTCTCCAATCCTTTTAATTGTGATGTTAGGGTGTCAATTTTAGATCTTTCCTGCTTCCTCTTGTGGGTATTTAGTGCTATACATTTCCCTCTACACACTGATTTAAATGTGTCCCAGAGATTCTGGTGTGTTGTATCTTTGTTCTCATTGGTTTCAAAGAACATCTTTATTTCTGCTTTCATTTCGTTATTTACCCAGAAGTCATTCAGGATCAGGTTGTTCAGTTTCCATGTAGCTGAATAGTTTTGATTGAGTTTGTTAGCTCTGAGTTCTAGTTTGATTGCACTGTGGTCTGAGAGACAGTTTGTTATAATTTCTCCTCTTGTACATTTGCTGAAGAGTGCTTTACTTCCAACCATGTGGTCAATTTTGGAATAAGTGCGATGTGGTGCTGAGAAGAATGTCTATTCTGTTGATTTGGGGTGGAGAGTTCTGTCGATGTCTATTAGGTCCGTTGGTGCAGAGTTGAGTTCAATTCCTGGATATCCTTCTTAACTTCCTGTCTCGTTGATCTACCTAATGTTGACAGTGGGGTGTTAAAGTCTCCCATTATTATTGTATAGTAGTCTAAGTCTCTTTGTAAGTCTCTAAAGACTTGCTTTATGAATCTGGGTGCTCCTGTTTTGGGTGCATATATATTTAAGATAGTTAGCTCTTCCTGATGAATTAATCTCTTTACCATTATGTAATGACCTTATTTGTCTCCTTTGATCTTTGATGGTATAAAGTCTGTTTTACCAGAGACTAGGATTGCAACCCCTGCTGTTTATTGTTTTCCATTTACTTAGTAGGTCTTCCTCCATCCTTTTATTTTGAGCCCACATGTGTCTCTGCATGTGAGATGGGTCTCCTGAATACAGCGAACTGATGGGTCTTGACTTTTTAACCAATTTGCCAGTCTGTGTCTTTTAATTGGACCATTATTTCATTTACATTTAAGATTAATATTGTTATGTGTGAACTTGATCCTGTCATTATGATATTAGCTGGTAATTTTGCTTGTTAGTTGATGCAGTTTCTTCCTAGCATCGAAGGACTTTACATCCTGGCATGTTTTTGCAATGGCTGGTACCGGTTGTTCCTTTATTTGTTTAGTGTTTCCTTCAGGAGCTCTTGCAGAGCAGGCCTACTGGTAAAAAATCTCTAAGTATTTGCTTGTCTGTAAAGGATTTTATTTCTCCTTCACTTATGAAACTTAGTTTGGCAGCATATGAAATTCTGGGTTGAAAATTCTTATCTTTAAGAATGTTGAATATTTGTGCCCACTCTCTTCTAGCTTGTAGAGTTTTTGCCAAGGGATCTGCTGTTAATCTGATGGGCTTCCCTTTGTGGGTAACCCGACCTTTCTCTCTGGCTGCCCTTAACATTTTTTCCTTCATTCCCACTTTGGTGAATCTGTCAATTATGTGCCTTAGAGTCGCTCTTCTCGAGGAGTATCTTTGTGGTGTTCTCTGTATTTCCTGAATTTGAATGTTGGCCTTCATTACTAGGTTGAGGAGGTTCTCCTGGATGATATCCTGCAGAGCGTTCTCCAACTTGGTTCCATTTTCCCCATCACTTTCAGGCACACCAATCAGATGTAGATTTGGTCTTTTCACATAATCCCACATTTCTTGGAGGCTTTGTTCATTTCTTTTTACTCTTTTTTCTCTACACTTCTCTTCTTGATTCATTTCATTCATTTGATCTTCAATCACTGATACTCTTTCCTCCAGTTGATCAAGTCAGTTACTGAAGCTTGTGCATTTGTCATGTAGTTTTGTGTCATGGTTTTCACATCTATCAGTTCTTTTCAGGTCTTCTCTGCATTGATTATTCTAGTTATACATTCATCCATTCTTTTTTCAAGTTTTTTAGTTTCTTTGTGCTGGGTACCTAGTTCCTCCTTTAGCTCTGAGAAGTTTGACCAACTGAAGCCTTCTTCTCTCAACTCGTCAAAGTCATTCTCTGTCCAACTTTGTTCCATTGCTGGTGATGAGCTGTGTTCCTTAGGAGGGTGAGATGTGCTCTGATTTTTTGAGTTTCCAGCTTTTCTGCACTGCTTTTTCCCCATCTTTGTGGTTTTATCAGCCTTTGCTCTTTGATGATGGTGACATACTGATGGGGTTTTGGTGTGAGTGTCCTTTCTGTTTATTAGTTTCCCTTCTAACAGTCAGGACCCTCAGCTACAGGTCTATTGGAGTTTGCTTGAGGTCCACTCCAGACCCTGTTTGCCTGAGTATCAGCAATAGAGGCTGCAGAAGATAGAATACTGCTGAACAGCGAGTGTTGTTGTCTGATTCTTGCTCTGGAAACTTCATCTCAGGGGTGTACCCAGCCATGTGAGGTGTGAGGTGTCAGTCTTCACCTAGTGGGGGATGTCTCCCAGTTAGGCTACTCAGGGGACAGGGACCCACTCGAGCAGGCAGTCTGTCCGTTCTCAGATCTCAACCTCCGTGCTGGGAGAACCACTGCTCTCTTCAAAGCTGTCAGACAGGTACTTTTACATCTGCAGAGGTTTTTGCTGTTTTTTGTTTAGCTATGCCCTGTCCCCAGAGGTGGAGTCTACAGAAGCGGGCAGGCCTCCTTGAGCTGCAGTGGGCTCCACCCAATTCGAGCTTCCCGGGCAGCTTTGTTTACCTACTTATGCCTCAGCAATGGTGGACGCCCTTCCCCCAGCCTTGCTGCAGCCTTGCAGTTAGATCTCAGACTGCTGTGCTAGCAATGAGGGAGGCTCCCTGGGTGTGGGACCCTCCGGGCCAGGTGTGGGATATAATCTCCTGGTGTGCCTTTTGCTAAGACCCTTGGTAAAGCACAGTATTAGGGTGCAAGTTACTCGATTTTCCAGGTGTTGTGTGTCTCAATTTCTCTTGGCTAGGAAAAGGAATTCCCTTCCCCCTTGCACTTCCCAGATAAGGTGATGCCTCGCCCTCCTTCAGCTCTCACTGATCAGGCTGCACCCAGGGACCAGCATCGACTGTCCGACATGCCCCAGTGAGATGAAGCTGGTACCTCAGTTGAAAATGCAGAAATCACCCATCTTCTGTGTCGCTCACGCTGGGAGCTGGAGGCTGTAGCTGTTCCTATTCAGCCATCTTGGGCGTCCCCGCACCCCCCCTGGATATCACCAACGTTCTATTTGTGAGGCTGTTAGTCAATCAGACCATCCATGTTTACCCACTTCTTCAGGACCTTAAACATGAGAGGGATTATTTATTTTCCTCATACTCTCTCCCTTTTTTTATTTTCCTCACCTGACATTTAATTTACCAGGAAAACCTGAACTTGATTTGTTTTTAAATCCATTCACTTCTCTTTCTCTCCAAAGCACGTGGATGGCTGCATGAACTGCTAACAGACTCTCCTCTTCTCAATTAAATCCTTTACGTGATTTATTCTTCAGAAGGGAATGTTTAGAAGAAAGGTAAATTCTATCAAGCTGCAATGAAGCACCATACTGTAAAATAGCATGTCATAGCCCTTAATCCATGCTCCATATTGGGACCATCAAGGACTATGGAAAGTGACTCCACCAATGAAAACATTGGTTTTCATTTTGTCTTCTACTATTCCAAGGTCATTTTCAGCTTAAGGCCTTTAATTTCCTTCCACCTTGCCCAGTTCTGGCTGGCTGCCTTCTCCTTATTAGGTTTTTGCTCATATATAACCTCCTTAGAAATAATAGTTCTTAACTTTCTATTTAAAATATTATTCTGCCATGTCATTTTCTTCAACAGACAACTCTTTTCCTCTTATTTATGTTTAACAACACTCTGAGTTTGTATACCTTCTTTGCACAGCTACATGTTTCAGAGGATATGAGCTCCATCCCTATTAGTCTAAGTCTTATGCACTTCATTATTCATCAGTCTAACCCTGAAGTTTTCAACCAGTACAAGAGCTCCACACACAGAAATTCTGATATCGATCTGAAGTTTTAATTTTTTAAAAAACTTCTAATTTTCTAAACAAGTTTTGTTTGTTTGTTTGTTTTTCATTAAGATCTCATTCCGTCACTCAGGCTGGAGTGCAATGGTGTGATCATGGCTCACTGCAGCTTTGACCTCCTTGGGTTCAAGTGATCCTTCCATCTCAGCCTCCCAAGGAGCTGGGGCTACAGGTGGGCACCACCACACCAGATAATTTTTTTTTTTTTTTTTTTTTTAAAGAGACTTGGTTTCTCTATGTTGCCCACGCTGGTGTCAAACTCCTGCACTCAAGTCATCTGCCCACCTTAGCCTTCCAAGTTCTGGGATTACAGGTGCGATCCACCATATCCAGCTCAATTATAATGCTTTGAATAAACTTTGAGTGATTTGGCATTAAAATGGGCATGGGTTGTCATTTGGCAAATGAGGCATGGAAGGAAGATTGCTGATGAGATGCTGAGAAATGTTGTTTGTCTTAAAAGGTGAGGACGGGGAGGTGTCAAAGAAGACCTAACCACTCCACAATCAGCTGGATGTTGTTGTGTAAGAATGTGAAGCTTCTTAGCCACCTTGTTCCAGGAAGGGTAAAACCTGCCGTTAGAAGCCAACATACTAATGATGGCAGAGAAGACAAAGAGAATCAGAGTCTAAATGACATTGTTGAATTAGATAACATTCACACTACACTACCTCCAGTCTTCTTTTTATGTGTGATAATAAATCTCACTTATACTTAAGCCATTTGAAGTTGAGTCTAATGTTCATTTCAGACCAAAGTTGCTTAATTGGCATGTTCTCTGCTTTGTTACCCTATCCAGTTGTTTTCATGCAGGAAGTAAATCTCAAATTACCTTATTTGTGAATTTATCTGTTTTTGTCTTTCCTTACTTTAAAAAAAAAAAAAATCACCTATTTCATATTAATTCTGACTTGATGCCTAGAATGGTGTTTATCACATAGTAGATAGTGAATTTATGAAGGTAAATGTAGAGTACATTAAAATAATTAAATTTATCTCCTTAGTATCTAAAGGTAAACTTTCTATGCTCATTTACTATCAAAGTTTTAATTTATTAGCTCTTTCCAGGAACACTTTGATATTCTTTATCAAAATATCTCTTTCTACAGTTTCACATTCCACCAGTGCATCTTCCACATTGCTGTTAAAGCAGCAAAGATCTTGCTTAAAATTTTTACATAATGCCCATTGTATGCAACAACAACAACAAAAAATGTTCAAACGCTATGGCATGACAGACATCAGGCATCTATCTGCTCATCCAGCTTGCCTGTTTCCAGTCTGTACTACAGTCATACCTAAGGTCGCAGGTCTCTCTCAAAACAGTGTGTGTAGTAGGTAGTCTAAAATGGCTCACGAGATGCTTACCTCTTTCTGTGCACATGCTGCATAATTTCCTTCCCTTGAATATGAGTTGTCCTGACTCAATCAGGTGAGTCCTTTGGAAAGAGGATGCGAAGGTCAGAAATGAAAGAAGCCTGAAATGTTCCAAGCGGCACCAGATGCCCTCTTGGCCACAGAAGACTTCAATCTATAACCACAAGGCACTGAATTAATCAAACAATCTAAATAATTTTGGAAGCAGATCCTAAACTCCAAATAATAACACCAGCAAGGCTGATACTTTACTGTATTTTTGTGAGCTACCGAGGAGACAGTGCAGCTGAGATATACCCCAAATTCTGACCTGCACAACTATGAGATAATAGGAGTGTTTTTAAGCTACTAGATTGTGATCATTTGCTATGCAACCATAGAACACTAATGCATGATGCTTTCTCAATTCTCCTAGCCTTTCATTTGTTATTTCTTCAATTTCAGCTCATGTCTGCCCATCCTTTCACCCATCCTTCAAGATCCAGCTGAGGTATTACCTCCTTCAGAAATCTTTCCACTGCAAAACACTTTTCTTCTAACCCTAGCTAGTTTCCTCCTCCCATGCCTTATTCTCCCTCTCAATGTTTTTCATTGTTCTGACATTTCCACTTTCATATGCCAGTAGGAATATTAGAGTAGGAGGAATAATCTCATCTTGAACTGAAACTATGACCCTTGTCTTGGCAGAATCAATATCATACTGGAATCAGATTATCAGAAGTCTCCTGATCAAAGCATAACCCAAATATCCCAAAGTCGTTTGATTGACCCAATATCAATGCCACAGGTTTTTGTAAGATTGTCGTATTAATGTTACTATTATTCAGATATCTTCCCACATTAACCCTCAATTGGTTAATGATTAAGTCCAAAGTATCAGCAGACACAGAAGTTGATAACAAAATAAATTTTAAGAATTGACTTCTGGTTTATAATGGCATAATAATATTTCTGTGGTCTTTGCCTCTTCTCTCTGAAATCATTCCAAAACAATGAGAGAATTGAAAATTAAGAGACGAAAAACACAGCTCTGTCTTTGGTGAAGCTAGAAACTACCTGTAGCTCTGAAAAAACAGACAAATGAGGCCTGCTAAGACTAGCGAAAATAATAATATGATGCAAGAAAATGCTGAGAAGAGAAATCTACAGCTGTACCATAAAATAATGCTGGCATGGAGAATTCTTTAAGGCAGTTTGTCATCCCTAGGGATAAAATTGTAACTTCGGAATAAATCTCCAGAATGGTAGGATAGCTGGTAGGAGCTTTTCTAGACCATTTTTACCATCACAGAGAAGCAAGGGGATGGAGCTGCAGCAGAAAGCACATGGACATGTAGAATATGCCGAAAGTATTCTGCCATTATAGCCAGATCAAGGTTAGCCTTGGATCTGTAACAGCCCTAGCACTGATTGTTTCTTTCAGCTGGAAGAAGTAAAAGCTCTGTCACTTTGTGTTTCTTTCTAGGAGTATATGGGTGCACATGTTTCTGTTTCTGTGTAAATCTTATATACATGCACATTGTTAATGATAAAAAATAATGGAGACCACAGTTTAGACATACCTCAAGGCCAACTGCCTATAGCCATATAGTCAAAGTTTAAGTTATCCTGATTTTCCTGAAACCCTAGCTCTACACATAAACCAAGAAGACATAAACTTTATGTTCTTGTCAGCATGATTCAGTGAAATTGAACAGATCAGCTATAGACCCATCAACTTAAACAGCTCAACTTGCCTTAAAATAAATGTTCATGTATAACAGCCAATCTTAAAATAATGCCAAAATACTTTCTTTTTTAAGCTTTAAAAGCTGTGCCATAGTTGTAAGGTGAGCATTTTACCACTTAGTTTGGGAAATCCCAGTTTGAAAACCATTGTTTATAATCACAATAAGCTTGCACATTTTTAAAACTTAACTTGATGTATTTTTTTGACAACATACACACAAACTTAAAACCTTGTATCTTGAGAAATTCATTTATAAATGAGGACAATATCCTGGCTGTCTGTAAACTGTTCACACTTTTAAAACATGGAAAATCTCTACCAAGAGATGATGGCAAAAGTGGAACTTCTCTCATTCTCAGGTAAATAATACTTTTAAATGTTTGACTTATAATCTCTACAAAGATCCTAAAAGTTACATGATAAATAATGGGAAAAATACAAATGACAAGTAAAGGGGTCATCGGAGAAAAATATTACCATGGAAAAGAGACACAATTTTGACAAAATCACATGGAAAATATATCCATTTAAATTAGGAGCCCAAAACAGAGATATAAGAGAATGAGGAAGAGGTTGGAAAAATAAATACAGTATTCTCCCCTTATCCATGGGGGGATACATTCCAAAATCCCCAGTGGATGCCTGGAATCACTGATAGTACCAGAGCCTATATAAACAATGTTTTTCCATATGTGTGTGTGTGTGTGTGTGTGTGTGTGTGTATACACACACACATATATGTATACTTGTGATGAACTTTTCTTTACAAATTAGGTACAACAAGAGATTTCACCTGAGAGAAGTAAAAGTAAATAATCCCTTTCTATCAATGTTTATTTATTTCTAGGAGTGTATGTATGCACATATTTTGGTGTAAATCATATACACATTCACATTATTAAAAATAAATAAAAATGGAGGTCACAGTTTAGGTATATCTCAAGGCCAACTGCCTAAAGCCATATAATCAAAACTTAAGTTATCCTAACAATAGCTCATAATAAAAGAGAATGGTTTATTCATATGGTAAGGGCAAGAAAAAAGAAAAGTAAATAAAAATAATAAAAATAAAGGAACAATTGTAACAATATGCTGTACTAAAAGTGACATTATGTGCTTCTGTCTCTTTTTTTCTCTCTCAAAACATCTTTTTGTCCTGTTAAAGAAAAATGTTAGAAAAATTAATCAGAGGTTTATTGATCAAAGAACAATTCACGAATGGGACAGCCTCTAAAAAAGAATAGGTTCAGAGAGACTTTACCACAGTTGGTGGTCAAAAAAAGTTATGGACAGAAAAAGGAAAGTGACACACAGAAAATGAAGTGGCATACAGAAAGAGCCAGGCTAGTTGTCTGTATATATTTTATATATTATAGCTTGGCTTTTGCTTTATTTGAGCATGATTTGAACAATTGGCTGCCTTTGATTTGCCAAAACTCCATGATTGGCACAAAAGTACATTGCAGTCTGTTTACACATCAATAATAAGAAATCAATAAGTATGATTTGCTATAGTTATAAAGAAAATGTCGTATACATATTGATATTGAAAATTATTTTTATAAAAAAAAATATCCATACTGGATAAGGCTGATACACACATAGTTCCTCACTGTGTTATACAGGGGAAGGCAATTATTTGGATGTATATATTTTGAATATATATGCACATACATGTGTAACATGTAAATATAGTTATATGTGCATAGCACATATGTGTCTTTTATGAGCCAAAATAAGAAGATATGTATTAAAGTTGAAAACAAAATAAATTGACTATCATCACTTAAGTTAAATACTTTTGTGAAGGCACTACTTAATGGAGTTTACATTAGAAAGAAATGAGTTATAAAAACTTCATAGGAGTGGTAAAGTTGAAATTATTTATAATGACATGAAGAATACTTACAAACTGTACCCTGTAAAACTAAAAAATCTCTCACAAGCAATAAGATATTTCAATAAGGTAGCTGGCACAAAATCAACACCCCAAAATCAATAGCCATTATGTACACACAAAAGAACTTGTCAGATGATGGAAGAACATATTTATTTTACAGTAGCCCCAAATCAAAACATATCTGTGAATAATCTGAACAATAAATACAGCAGCTTTTTATAATGTTACTAAAATATCCAAAATGAAACTTGAATCATTAGAAATAAATACTCTATTGTTGGATAGACAAGCTTAATATAGGAAGAGTCTCAATTAATAATAAATCAGTGTTCAAGCTGTGATCCTTGCAATCTACCAATAGGATAGTTTTTACTAGTACTGCTAAAACTGATTCTAAAATTCATGTACATAAATGTGTAAGATTAATTAGGAAATTATTGAAAAGTAAGAATAATCAGGTAAACTTGAAGGGCCTGAAGATAGTCGAACATATTATGAGATATCATAAATCTTAATAATGAATATAATCGTGTATTAATTCATAAAACAATGTTACAGAATATAGATGTGTATACAAATATGCCTGGTAATCTAGTACATGAAAAATGTCATTTTATATGAGTGAAGAAAATATAGATTAATTCATAGACGATATTGGGGATATTCATTAGGAACCCAAAAACCAGTTTGTATTACAACTTCACTTCTTATAACATGCTCAATACCTATTCAAGCTGTGATGGCTAATATTGAGGGTCAGCTTGATTGGATTGAAGCATGGAAAATATTGTTCCTGGCTGTGTCTGTGAATGTTGTTGCCAACCGAGACTAACATTTGAGTCAGTGGACTGAGAGGCAGACTCGCCCTCAATCTGATTGGGCACCATCTAATCAATCAGCTGTCAGCACCACTGGAATAAAGCAGGCAGGAGAAGACAGAAGAGCAGACTTGCAGATTCTTCCGGACTTCATCTTTCTTTCTCCTGTGCTGGATGTTTCCAGCCCTCAAACGTCAGACTCCAAGTTCCTCAGTTTTTGCACTCTTGGGCATACACCAGTGGTTTGCCAGAAGTCGTCGGGCCTTTGGCCGCAGACAGAAGGCTGTACTGTTGGTTTCCCTACTTTCGAGGTTTTAGGACTCGGACTGATTGACCACTGGCTTCCTTGCTCCTGAACTTGCAGACAGCCTATCTTGGAACTTTACCTTGCGATCTTGTGAGTCATTTCTCCATAATAAACTCCCTTTCGTGTATTTATATATCCTATTAGTCTGTCCCTGCAGAGAATCCTGACTAAAACACAAGCAAATAAATTGAGAGGAAGAAACAGGAGAAAAAGTAGAGGAAGAAAAAGAGGAAACATAAAATTATTAGACTTTTTTCTTTGTAATATTTCTAAAAATAGTTTTGAAATGGGGAAGACTTATATAAATACTTAAAAACCACAAGAACTTACACCACCAACACAATATAATTATATTGGTTATAATTATAAATATATGTGTATATATAATTGTTAGGATTGAGAACTGAGACCACCTTTGACGATGTAATTTAACTCTTTGCTCCAGAAAAGTCTTGCACAGGAAGTTAAGAATGAAAATCAATAAACAACTTCTCTGTTTACTTTAGGAAATGTTTGCAAATCAATTCATCTAGGCAAACAATTTGCTCACCTGGATGAACAGCTCACTTCTCAGGACAATTTGCTCATGAAGAATCGCTTCAGTACCCTTCCTTAGTGCTCTGTGTCCACTAATTCCAAGCTATTATGTCATAAACTTTCCAATTCCAATCAGTTTACCACCTTGAGAACCGAAACCATTTAAACTTAACCCTATACACTTGGTATACTATTTCCTCTTTTTAAGACACTACTAAGATTTTATCAAGGCTGTGTTTTTCCTTGATACACTAAGTTTATTAAATTCAACTTTGCTTGATCAATAAGTTTTTCTGGGAGTCTATTGTGGACTGTTGATGACACAAAGCCATTTAAAACTTTGATGTGGAAAACGTCTACAAAATCAAAAGAAGAGTGATAAGTGTGAAAAGGTATTTTGAATACATATCATGGGCAAAATACTATTATTCTAAATCCCTTAAAGCCTTAACAAATTAATGAGAAAAAAAACTTTGAAAAAGTAACATGTATGAAAAAAGTTCACATCAAATGACACAAAAACAACTTTAAAATATGCTCAATGAAAATCATATAACCAGAAATGCATATTAAAACAATAAGAAAATCCTATTTTTCACCTATCACACTGGCAAAGACAAAAAGTACATAGATGTGCTGAAGCAACCTATTATTGTAAGGTTTATTTGGGTACAGCTTCCATGGAGCACAATATGACAACATTTATTATGATTTTTAAAATGTGACATTTGACTAAATAATTCTAGAAATTTATCTTTCAGATCTATTTCCACAGTGAACAAATACATATGTATGAGGTAATTAATTTTAGCTCTTTTGGGAAATACCAAAGAATTAAAACATCTAAAATATTCATCATTATAATACAATAAAAAACATATTAAAGGTAGCTAGTAAACAATACCATAGCTCAATAAATACAAATATGCAAATTACATTAAATTTATAAAGATTATTGCTAATGTGATTTTTATGCTACGATTTCAGTGTGAAAACACTGATATGTTTTCATTCAAAAGATCTGCATAAAAATTGTTGCCACTGAAATTAACTAAGTGATTTAAGAAGAAATAATTTCCACTAAGAACCCTTTTGTTTTCTCTTGTTTTTGTTTTAATTTTTTTTAAATTTCTGTGTGTACATAGTACATATTTATGGGGTGCATGAGATGTTATGATACAGGCATGAAATGTGAAATAAGCACATCATGAAGAATGGGGTGTCTATCATCTCAAGCATTTATCCATTAAACTGCAAACAATCTATGCTCTTTAAACTATTATTCTGCACAGCAAAGGATACAATCAACAAAGTAAAAACCCCTGTGAACTCTCTATCAAGAAATGTGTATTTATTAACTATTAGCCCTCCTTTCACCCCAATGAAATTGACAAAGGGAGTTTTATCAATCAAAACTCTGTAAGGCATTGGAACATTGGGCAGTACTGCTTTAGAAACAAAGGAACAGAACAAAAATAAAAGGGAATAGAGTTCTCCACTTCTGTGTGGTGGGTAGCGGGCACGGGCACACTGACATCTGTAGAGAATAGAGGCTCTTTCCTTGTATGTGGAGCGGGGTATTCATGCTCCAGAGAAAGCAATGGTCTCTAGATAGAGACTGATGGAGGAATGCTGGAAGCATTGGCAGAGCATTTTCATGCAGGAAGCAAAGAACTTCTGTGGACACAAAAAAGGTAAGTCCCAGCAGGAAAATGCTAAGAAGCCGGACTCACCGCAAAGCTAGTCAACACCTGTTTCTGAGGATATGTGATATTCTTTTGCAAGGTTACTCCTGGAAAGCCCCTGAATCCAGGGAAGACTTGGCAGAAAACTAGAGGTTTGGCAAAACCAAGCTGGAATGTAGCTTTTGATGTTTGTGCAGCTCAAGCTACTTTGTCAGGAGACAGGATCACAGAATGAGTAGGAACAAATCATAATTTTTAGCAATTTTTAACTATATATATATATAAAATAATTACCTAGGAGCTAATACTTCGGGCCAAGTCCTTAGATATTAATTGATTTTAGTATAATTAATTAATTAATTAAAAGTGACCCCTACAAACAAAGGAAGCAGCAGAAAAACTGAAGGATATTCTTGCTTCTAACCAAATGCCCAGGAATGAGTTCCAAACAAGTGGTTCTGAATAATTTTCCTTCATCAAGCAAGGGATAGCTAGTAATGGGAGCGATAGGAAACAGGTGGCATTTAAATGTTTAATCAGTTCCACTACTCCTGCCTGCTTATTCAGCTTCATTTTACTTTCATCTTCACTGTTGTAATCCAGCACAATACTCCTTGCTTCGGTCATACTATTCTTCTGAGTCCTTGTTCAAAGTCATTTTGCCTTCGTCACCTGCAGGGTCTGTGGCTGCCAGGTGCCACTGGAACCCTGCTTCTCAGTCTTGCTGCTCACTGGAGGAACGGCCAAGCAGCAGGATGCATCTTTTCAAAGCAGCTGGCACCACGAGAAATAGCACATACCAGCACTGTATGTGCTTCCCTTTGCACGTCAGCTTCCCTTTACACATCAAGTATACATAATATTGGGTTTAAAACAAGTACCCCAGGAGGTTTTTGTCATTGTTTTGTGTTATGAACATTAAATATTTCTCTTATAAGAAGGTCATGGGAATATATACAAGGAAGAAGCCCATGTGAAGAAGGAGGCAGAGATCAGAGTGATCTATGGATATCTACAAGTCCAGGAACACCAAGGATTGCCAGCAACCACCAGCAGCTAGGCGAGAATGCATGTGAGTTACTCTCTCAGGGGTTCCAGCAGGAACCAATCTACTGACACTTGGATTTCAGACTTCTAGCCTCTAGAACTGTGACAAATAAATTTCTGTTGTTATCTACCCAGTTTGTGGTGTTTTGTTATGGAGGTCCTAGGAAACTAATACATCCCGTTAAATAAAGTATGCAATATAAGGACATTTTTATTCAGTTTAATTTTATTGTAACAGCAATATTCTTGCCTTTTCTGACTAACGTTATTGAAAGCAACTAACACTTATTGAACGTTTATACATTTCTAAGCACTATACATTAATAATCCTTACAATTACTGAATAATTGGCATTATTATTTCTAGCTTGCAGATTAAGATTTTTTTTTGTGAAAAAGGGGCAGGAATCTGACAGTACTAAGTAGGAGAACCAGTATGTGAATTAATTTCGATTTAATTCCAGTGTTCATCATCTATCTGTTAATTTACAGTGAGAGTTAATTTACAGTGAGAGTAAAAATTCTAACATATAACAAAACTTTAAATCACATTGAACAACAAAAAGAGCATTTACCCTTTATCAATGTGCGATCTATATGTATTTAACTTTCTTCTCCAAGCCTGCTAGGTGTTGCCCATTGTGTCATCAATCAGGATGAGTTTACAAATTCATTTAGAAGTACAGGAACATTCAAGTGTGCCATGTGGTCAATTTCTTTTTTAAGGAATGTTCTTTTTGACACCTCAAAGCTTTTATGTTTAAACGAGACTAATGACAGCACTATTACTTCAGGTATTGACCAAAACTTGCACACAGAAGAGCAATAGAGAGGTTCTCCTAAAGATGCTATTACAAAGTGGAAGCTTCTGAACAAATTCATTACTGTCTCTTTCAAGTAGAGTTTTCCCTTTACCTGTGAACCTTAATTATAGACTGACTTATAGCAAAGTAATACTTACTTTTTTAATAGGACCATCTGTTATAATGATGGGGCCAACAACAGTGGCATGACAGTTCATTAAATTTATAAAAGATTGTTTGGTTGGAGAATAGAGAGTGTGTGGCTCATCTGAAACTTAAGCTGCATCCAACATGGGATTCAGACTTATTGGATATTTCAGGAGGATTTTTGTATCAGAAGACTTGATATGCCTTTTGAGGGAAAATTTATTTTAAGGAATGAGAAGGACACGGGAACAGGCCTACTTTATTAACAGTACTTTAGATTTAAGAGGAGAGGTGTGTTAGCCTGCTAGGGTCATCATGATAAAGTACCAAAAACTGACTGGTTAACACAACAGAAATATATTTTCTCACAATTCTGAAGGCTGGAAATCTGAGATCAGTGTCTCTTCATAGGATCTACCTTCTTTATAAGACTATGACAAAATTTCCTCTTCTGATGAGGACATAAGTCATATGGCATTAGAGCCCACCCTAGTGACCTTATTTTAACATAATCATCTCTTTAAATACCCTATCTCCAAATACAGACACATCTGAGGTAACCAGGGGCTAGAACACAAACGTAAGAATTTTGGGGGGACACAATTCAGCCCATAGCAGAAGGGATGATTCTAAGTGCAATATTGTATGTACAGAAACATTAGTCATTATCCTAAATACCCATACATTTATGTCTATTTCCTCTGGAGGGGTTGAGGGAGGTAGACTATGAAGTACTATAGTAACTGTGTGATAAACCCTAATAGCAAAAGTGGGAGTCATTCTTCACATCTGCATTGAGCAACGTGCCCATGAAGAATCTACTACGTTGAGTGCTAAAAATGCTGAAGGAGTAAAAAATTTCTGTTGACACTAACAAAAAGTTGCTTCCAAGTGTTCCTTCCTGTACATATTCCTAAATGCGATTGATAAACAACTGCTAACCATAAACGCAGTCCTGCTGTTCTTACATCTTCTCCCATGATTAACACATTCTCATTATCCTCACACTTTCTAGGAATTTGAATAGTTAAAACTCACTGAAGAAACTACTTTTCTTGGTCATCCTCAATTTTTCTTATAAAGCCTTTAAACTTCTTGCTCTCCATAAAACAGTCATGACCCATTCCCATGTTTCCATGTTATAACAAAGTTTTGAGCTAATGTTTTTTTTTCTATAAAACCATATTGGCTTTCTGAGATATGCATTGGATCAGAGATAGAAGTTCAGGACACAGTGAAAACCCACAGAAGATGTGACAGTACCAGTGTCAGCAGTAGAAATTGGGAAAGGTGATTTCAGTGTCTGGTGGTACCAGCCATGGGAAACAGGGTGTAAATTAAAATGTCTTCCTGCAGTTTTAAAACAGTGATCTTAGCTGTGGACATTTCTATGGAAAGCTGAATCTGGAGATGAAAAGGAGGGCAGGAGCCATGTGTTCCTAAATATATATAAAGCAGCCTTTGGGAATATATATATATAATTTAGGAAGCTTTAGCAGGGACTGAGGTCTCAGTGACAGCAAAGTGAGGGGACAATTGAGATAAATGAGTTGTTATTATTGATTGGGCCCAGGGCGACAGCTTTGATTTATTCCAGTGAATGATCCATTCTGGAGTGGTGTTCTAGTGGGAGTCATTCACACCCTATTTTGCAGAAATTGTCCTGCCTGAAACAGTGAAAATGCTCATGTCTATGAATAATGATGCAATTTTAGGTCCTAATGTGGGCTAGCCTAAGAATTACTTAGATGTGCATATTAATTTGCAGTTTACAAAGTATTTTCAAATGTATAATTATATTTTTCCCTTATAAATCATATTAGGTAAATATTCTATTGTTCATATCTAATGAATAAGGAAATTGAAGAGTCATTTTGCTGTTTCTCTTATAACACATTGTAATTGCACAATTCTTAGCACATAGTAAATGCTCAACAAGTATTTCATAACCATGGAATCATTCATGCATAACATAGACTTGCAAAAAATATGTGTTCAGTACAGATTTAGTTGTGTTAAAATAGATGCTTCATCTATTTTATGACAACTCTATTCATGGTCAACCTCACCAGTAAGAACAGTAAAGAGTTGCCCGTGTTTTGCAACTTCATAAAGACAGGAAAGGCTTCCATGTTCCCAAAGTGCTTATGGGAGCTGGATAGTCAATTAAAGATGTGACGTAATTTAGTATCACACTCAACTGTAAATAAATGATATGGATTTTTTTCCTGCTAGGATAATGATAAGAGGAAAAAATTATAAAGGGACCTCCCCATCTTAAGATGAAAATCCATCTATTTATTTAACACATGTGTACCGAACACTTACTACTATTCTTAGTGCTGATGAATCAGCAGTTGGAGGAAAAACATCTCTCCACTTAGAGAACTTAGGTTCTGTATTTAATTACCTCTCTTTAAGGTTTGCATTACAGCGATTTAACTTTGGAAATTATTATCTAGTTACTTCTATGATTTTATACTGGAAGATAGTATGTGAGTCATGACTTGTCCCCTTGCAAATGACAGAATCTGAACTAAAATGGGCTTTAAAAAAATAATGTATTGGGCAAACATGGCTGCATATAGAAATTCATATTGAGTCAAGTCTTATTTATATTAATATATACATGTATATTAATTAAAAAAATATTAATTCATACTAAATCACTGTCTTTCCCAGTATCTATTATATTTTCCTTCACATTGCTCTTATTTGCTAACCTGCTGTCCACATTGGGAATTTCAGACTTCTCCGGGATTATGTTTTACTAGCTTAATTACTCCAGGGGAAGCAACATCTCTTTTCTATAGCTCTGAAACGTTTCAGGTATGCCTGTTACTGGTCATAATTGGCTTATTTTTTCATTCATGAACAAATCACTGCTATACAGGCTAAAGCTTCACCTCTTAAGCCAGTAACAGGGACTTATCTTCATCTAAACATTAACTCCTAATAAATTAAACATATTTTCCCCAAATAAAAATCATGTTTTGGCCGGGCACGGTGGCTCACACCTGTAATCCCAGCACTTTAGGAGGTCGAGGTGGGTGGATCATGAGGTCAAGAGTTCAAGAACAGCCTGGCTAACACGATGAAACCTGTCTCTACTAAAAATAAGTAAATTAACCGGGTGTGGTAGCTGGCATTTGTAATCCCAGCTACTCAGGAGGCTGAAGAAGGAGAATTACTTGAACCCAGGAGGCAGAAGTTGCAATGAGCCAAGATCATGCCACTACACTCCAGTCTGGGTGACAAAGCAAGACTCCGTCACGAAAATATATATATATATAATGTTTTATTACCAAAATAAGATAGGATTGGATATTGGACAGGCAAAAGCAATAAAACCACATTCCAGCTTTCAATGCATACTGAAATTCAGTGACTTTTCACAGAGAAGTTAAGTGACTTTACAAATGAAGCCAAATTTGGTCCTGAGATTCCTGAGTCTTAGGCCAGAATTTTTCAATTATACTTCACTGTCAGTTTTTATTATGGAAAGTAAGTAAGATCATGAGCTTAATTGTTCTTTGAAAAAGTAATAATGTGCTAAATAAATGGTTATTACATATAATCTCTAGGCAATATTCTTGAAAGTTCCAGATGTCCTGATTTAATTTGTGCATTTACGATTTACTTAATCTGAAGAGATATATTATTTAAGTTATTTGGAAATTTAAGTTATTTGAAAAATATGCATTAAGCGGATATTTCATTTAATGGGTTTTGCTAATGACCACTTGGAAATGATAATAATCTTTTGGTTTAAGACATTGAGATATTTTCTCTAAAGGCTGAGAAATGTTTGGTCAATGTCTATCCTAGTAGGGATCTCTTATGTCTTTATAGTGTTCACTTGGTCCACACATTCAGTTCTTTCTAGACTCTGAGTATTATCGAACTTCAGGATCAACTCCTTGGCTTGAGAGTGGATGCCAGTAACTCTTTCCTAAAACTTCTGACCTCGTTTTTTCCTAGGGGAAATCATTCCTGTTTTATTGCTTTCTCTAGAGGAACCACATCTCCTATCTCTTTTAAAAATATATCTTCTTTTCTGGCAAGAGACATGTATGGCCTATGAAATCCAAATTTGGAAACACTGATGACCTTAAAGCTAGATTTTTTTTTTTTTTTTGATAAAAGGGAAAACTTAATATTTGAAATTTCTGCAGAATGAGGAGAAATTTTTTGTTTCATCTTTTTCAAGACAGAAAAGCAAAGAAAACAATATAGCTACATTTTCAAATTAAAACTGTTTAAAACATCCAGGCACAATTACATGTTATAGTTTTTGAAAAATATAAGCAATTTTTATTATAAATTAAGAGGTTTTAAAGAAATGTACTAGAAGTTTAACATTTTAACATATATACCTTATAAAATATTTATATAATGGAATTAGTCAATCTAAAGGAAACATCTCTTGAACAATTATTCTAACTATAAGTAAACTTTAATAAGTCAAAACTTTAATGAAGTCAGTAATAGAATTCTAAATATTTAAAACTGGAAGTGACATTGAAAACTGTCAGATCTCATAACAAATTTTAAAGGTCAAGAAATTGAAATAGTGAAGTATGTAATTAAAAATATCAACTTTTCAGTTATGTTACAGTATATATACCGTTCAACTTTGTTTCCAGTATTTATTATATGTTGATTGTTTTGTTAACTTGTTGCATTTTTCCTAAAAATTAATTAAGATTGTATAATTTTTTAAAATATATATATATTATATATAATGTAAAAACTTCAGTTTTCTAGAAATTGTTTCCTTCATTTTTTCCGAGAAATCTTCCAGTAGCCACAGCATTTATGAGAAACAAACACACATTTTATTTTTAAAATTTTTCTAATTTTATTTTAGGTTCAGGGGTACACATGCAAGTTTGTTGTATGGGTAACTTGCATGGCACAGGGGTTTCATGTACAGATTATTTCGTCACTCAGGTAATAAGTATAGTACTCAATAGGGAACTTTTGATCCTTACTCTCTTCCCTCCCTCCACCCTCAGGTAGACTCTGGTGTCTGTTCCCTTCTTTACGTCCAATGTTCAGATCCTACTTACACATGAGTATATGCAGTATTTGTGTTTCTGTTCCTACCCACACTATATATTAAGTGAAAGCAGGAGGAGCTAAAACTCAAACCCCAAGATGAATAGAAAGAACGTCCACAGCAGTGGATATTCATCAGGAAAGGAATGCAGGTGAAAGTAAATAAAAGCTATTTCTAACAAATAATGTCATTCCTGCACCTCAAAAGAGCCAACAAAAATAATTATTTGAAGGTAAAAGAAACTAGTTAATATCAAAGCATGAAAAAAACTAAATATCTTCACCACAATAATAGCATCAAGATGGAACAGGCTAGAAGAGAAGACAGGACTAAATGAAAAATTATATGTGTAAACTTAATCAAAGGAAATAGCTTGCTCTGTGAGAATGAAAGAGAAGAAAATCTTTATATTTGGTGATGGGAGTAGGGAGGAAGGAACTATACTGTTGTCTATTGTCATTGAATTGTCTATTGTCATTGAAGGCTCAAAACACTCAAATGTGAAACCCTGGATCAGAGGCAAGTCTTGTTAGCCTGAACCACATTCCTGCACCACCTGAAATATGAACTTCCAGCAATGAAGAGTTCCAGAAAATTAAGTGAGGGAAGGGCCTAATAATTAAAGAGAAAATAGGCTGTAACTGTACTTATTACACTGTATAATCACCATTGGGCAAGTAAAACATATTATGTCTGAATATTTCTTTTTGGATTAATAATTAAATACAAATTTTTATCACTAGATAAAGGCCTTCTTTACTGAAGATAAGAAAATCTGTACAAAAAAATCAAATAAATTAAGGTCTACTTGAAGATATTGAAGAATTGACACTAAAGTAAATAACTACTGGGCCATTCTGAGGAGGAGGATGAGTTTCCAGGGATATGTACCCTTATATTGAGAGCACCTTTTCTCCAAAAGACAATTGTGAATTGTAGAGGTGTTTAAGGGCATACATCATGTTTGTGCCTATAAGGGCAAGGAGTCTAGAATCTGACAAGTGGGATCCTTTGTTGTCTAATTCTTACTCTAACTCTTACTTTCTGCATAAGCCTCCAAGGACACCCATTGAGGATTATAGGAATAACTTGGAGACATTACAGTTTTTATTCCAGACCACCATAATAAAGTCAATATTGCAACAAGGCAATTTACATGATTTTTTTTTAACAGTGCACATAAAAATTATGTTTATGCTGTACTGCAGTCTATTAAGTGTGCAATAGTATTATGTATAAAAACAATGTACATGCTGTAATTAAAAATACCTTATTGCCAAAAATGCAAATGATCCTCTGAGCCTTTAGTGAGTTGTAATTTATTGCTGGTGGAGAGTCTTGTCCTGATGTTGATGGGTGCTGATTGATCAAGGTGGTGATTGCTGAAGGTTAAAGTGGCTATGGAAATTTTAAAGAATAAGACAACAAGGAAGTTTACTACATCAGTGGACCCTAACATGAGATTTCCATGTAGCACACGATGCTGGCTGATAACGTTTTAACCACAGTAGAACTTCTTACTAATGTTTTGTTTGTTTGCTTATTTGTTTTTAAGAGATGGAATATCACTATGTCTCCCAGGCTGGAGTGAAGTGGTGCAGTCATAGATCACTGTAACCTCAAATCCCTGTGCTCATGCAGATCCTCCTGCTTCAGTCTCCAGAGTATAGGGCTATAGGTATGTACCACCATGCCCGGTTCATTTAACAATTTTTTTTTTTTTTTTTTTTTTTTTTTTTTTTTTTTTTTTTATAGAAACCAGGTCTCCATATGTTGCCCAAGCTAGTCTCAATCTTCTGGCCTCAAGAAATCTTCCTGCCTTGACCTCTCAATGTTCTACGATTATAGATGTGAGCCATTGTGTCTGGTCCTACTGGAACTTCTTTCGAGACTGGACTCAATCTTCTCAAACCCTGCAACAGCTTCCTCAACTAAGTTTACATATTTTTCAGAATACCTTGTTGTCATTTCAACAATATTCACACCAACTTTACCAAGAAGAGATTCCATCTCGAGAAACCATATTCTCGACTCCATAAAAAAAATAACTTCTCACTGGTTACATTTTTATTATGAGATTGCAGGAATCAGTTGCATCTTCAGATTTTACTTCTAGTTATCTTGCTATGTCCACCACATCTGCAGTTACTTTCCCTACTGAGGACTTGAAGCCCTTCAAGTAAACCATAAGAATTTGAGTAAACTTCTTCCTATTAACATTAATATTTTGACCTCCTCCCATGAACCACAAATGTTCTTAAAGGCATCTAGACTGGTAAATTCTTTCCAAGGTTTTAACTTACTTTGTCCAGATCCATCAGAAGAATTACTATCTATGGCAACTATAACCTTTAAAATGCATTTCTTTTTTATTAGTTTTTAATTTTTAAGAGTACATAGTAGGTGTATATATTTATAGATATGGTGCATAATATTTGATAACATTTGTTTTACAAACATTCAAATTATACTTTCAGTTATTTTAAAACGTGCAATAATTTATTGCTGACTGTAATCACCCTGTTGTGCTATCAAATACTAGATCTTATTTATTCTAATCATAATTCATACCCATAAACCATCCCCACTTCCCCACCCCTCTATCCTTCTCAGCCTTTGGTAACCATCATTCTTCTATCTTCGTAAGTTCATTTGTTTTAATTGTTCAGCTCCCTATGAGATAAATATAACAAAGAGATTAAAATAATTTAAAAGAATCAAGCAGAAACCCTGGAGCTGAAAAATGGTATTGACATACTAAAAATGATAACAATGTAACTGGAATGTTTGTAGCATAAAAAAGGATAAATGCTTAAGATGATGGATACCACATTGACCATAATGTGATTCTTACATATTGTATGCCTGTATCAAAATAGTTTATGTACCCCACAAATATATACATTTACTATTTACCCACAAAAAATTTTTAAATGCAATATCTTGGAAGTACAACTAAAAAAACAGAATCAACCAACAGATGACAATATTGATGAAAATACCAAAAGATTTTCTTCAATCAGAAGTTGTATAATATTTAAAGAAAAATCACAGATTTAGGACAAATGATGAGAATAAATGTAAGGGAATCTAAACAAACATAGATTATATAAAACAATGATAATGTCATTTGAGCTTAAAATGAAAATTAAATTAAAATACATGCAAACAGCAGTCTATATATTTAGAATGTGGCAAATGGAATTGAAGTGATTTAAGATTCCTTCATTATATGGGAAGAAGGTAAGTTGCCATAAATATTATATTTTGACATGCCAAAAATAGATGTTGCAATCCTTAGGGAAAAGACCAATTATTTAAAGAATATATTTCTTTAACACCAGAGAGAAAAGAATTGGAGAAAAATATAATCCCAAACAAGGGAAACAAATAATACAAATAAATACTTAAATTACAATTTAAAACTTGGTAGATTTAAACGCAATTATATCATTAATCACATTAGGTTTAAATGGACTGAATGCTGGGCGTTTTTTACCACCATGCCTGAAGAGGTTTTTTTAGTTTTTGCAGTAACAGGGTCTGGCTGTGTTGCCTAGGCTGTGTAACCTGGCCTTAGATGATCCTCTTGCCTCAGCCTACCAAAGTGTTAGAATTATAAGCATAAGTCACCAAGCAAACTGTTATTAAAAAAAATAATAATTAAATTGAATTGAAAGAAACACTGAAAATAGAGTTTCAGGGCAATAAGAGCAAAGAAACACTGAAAATAAAAGATTACAAAATAATCCAAGGAAACAAAGCAGACACTAACTAAAATAACACTATTGTTGCTTTAGGGACGGCAAAACCAATAGGCTTTTAATAAAATACCTTTACCAAAAATAATAAGGATACATCATAATGATAAAAAAGCATAATTCATCTTTAAGATATAACACTTCTAAATTGTGTATACTAGTGAATATATTCTCAAATATTTAAAACAAAAATTGACAGAACCAAAAGCAGAAATAAAAAATTGTAGAAAATTAGAAAATGCAAATAAAATGATTAGCAAATTTAACTTAAAAATATACAGAATATCCAACAATAGAATGTATTTTTGTTGGCTGCAACACTTATAAAACATTTTCTGGGCCAGGTGTGGTGGCTCACGCCTGTAATCCCAATACTTTGGGAAGTCGAGGAGGGCAGATCATATGAGGTCAGGAGTTAGAGACCAGCCTGACCAACATGGTAAAACTCCATCTCAACTAAAAATATGAAAAAATTAGCTAGGCATGGTGACACATGCCTGTAGTCCCAGCTACTCAGGAGGCTGATGAAGGAGAATCGTTTGAACCCAGGAGGCAGTGGTTGCAGTGAGCTGACATTGTGCCATTGCACGCCAACCTGGGCAACAGAGCAAAACTCCATATCAAATAATAAATAAATAAAACCATATTCTAGTTCATGGGACAAAGAAGGTAATGAGACAAATATTTCAAAATTAAAAATACAATTTAGCTAGCTGTAGTGGCTCATGGCTGTAATCTCAACACTTTGTGAGGCCCAGGCATATTGGAGGATCACTTGAGGCCAGGACTTCAAGACCAGCCTAGGCAACATAGAGAGTCCTTGTCTCTGTTAAAATAATTTTTAAAAGCGTGTGTGTGTGTGTGTCTGTGTGTGTGTATTATGTAAAATATAGAAATATATGTACAAATGAATCAGAGTTCTTTCGTTTGTATCTATGCTTCTCACACATGAGTTAATGTTAAATGAGAGTCATTTGCAATCTATAAACGTAGAAATTCTTTATTCTCAGAAAAAAGTGATACTTTTGTAATTAATACAAGACAAAACTTTTCTCCAAGTTTTTATTTGTATTTTCTTTTAGAAACACAGCTATCATTACAAGTTATATCTTTGGCATAATTCTCTCTTGAAATATGTAATAACACATGTTGGGTGGTGTATTTTGGTTTGAAAGTTGAATCAAGGGTTGAATCAAGAGGTAATACAGGAAAGAAATGAGAAATTATATATATTAAAAAAGAGTTTCCAGAGGCTAATTGCAGCATGAGGTATTTAATAATAAAATGTTGATATTTTAAAATATTATATTTATAACTTAAACATCTTACTAAAAATAAGACCCTTAGGTCCAGATTTTTGTGCTGATAAATTCTATGAAATAGTTAAAGAAGAAATAGTATAACTTTTACAGAACCACTTCCAGAGATTAAAAATTACATATATAAGAATTCCTTGTTTTCTAATGTCAACATAACCTAGATGACAAAACCTGATAAGAGCAGTATAGCCCTACTTCACTCATGGAAATAGAAACAATGTCATAAGGCCAGGCACACTGGCTCACGCCTGTAATCCCAGCACTTTGGGAGGCTGAGGCAGGAGGCTTGCTTGATCTTGAGCTCCTGAGCTCAAGAGTTTGAGATCAGCCTGGGCAACTTGGAGAAGCTTCCTCTCTGCAGAAAATACAAAAATTAGGCATTTGTGGTGGCGCATGCCTGTAGTCCCAGCTACTCAAGAGGTTGAGAGGGGAGGATCACTTGAAACTAGGAGGTAGAGGCTACAGTGTTCAAATTTTCATTTGTTTCATACTTTGTAGTTTATTTGAATAAATTGCCATATTCCTACATTTTAAATTTTACAAAATATTTTAAATGTTAATATTTAAAAACAATTGAAGTTATGATTTCTCTTTTTGTTTATTCCTTAAAATTAATTTTTGGAGAAACCTGGTTTCTCCTGTTATGATTTCTGACACTTGAGATTTTGCCATTGCATCCTCATGGTATAACTTAACATGTTCTTTTGCCCTCCCTATTTACTATCAATCAGAAGTTAACAAATAAACCACATGTTAATACTTGTAAGAAAATATAAATGGCTATACCTTGTGTGAAAAATTACTAATGTGTATAAATTAAAGGAGTTATTCATTAGATAAGTTTTCGTTAAATTGATAAGATATGCAAGATCTATCTATGTCCATTTAAAAGATATATATTCTATTTGGCTTGTGGTTTTTTTCTGGCATCTTATGGATTCAGAGCTTTTCATAAAGACTTAACATTCTGACAGACTGAACTCCAGTGAACAAAACATACTCCATTTATATTGTAATTACATTTAAGTAGAAAATTCAGAGTTCGATTAAAAACATATGGCACAGAAAGATTTATGTTTCTCATTTGTACTTTTAAAAGACAAGTACAAATTTTGGAACTCAATTATTTGGTATTTTACAGTTTATTTATATGCTATAATTGAGCTACAAAGTAATTTCACTAAGTTATAATATCCAACCATATATATAACTTTCAGAAATTGTACATTATTCTAAATATTGGCATATGAAAAATTATGTAATATACTATCGATAGCATGTAAAACAGGCAACAGTGAACATTTTACAAAATAAATTATATGTATTTCTTATATATATGTATTTGGATGAGCAGTTTTGAGAATTTTTGTTTCTAATAGCTCTTTAGTAGAAACAGAAATAGCAGATGGTGAAAGTGTTCCATATGTATTCACTACCTTTACTCAAGTGCCTGACAATGCTAAATGTTTTAGTTCATTTACATTTAATGTAATAATTGGATTAATTAGATTAAAGCTTATCATTTTTTGGTGTTTTTTATTTGTCCCATTTGAGTTAGGGGTTTCTTTTTTTCTGATTTCTTTTGCATTAATTGAGGTTCTGTCTTTTTTTTTTTTTTTTTCCTGTACGTCACTTTAACTCTTTCATTAATTTTAGCTATGATTTATTTCATATTTTGTAGTAGGTTTAAAATATCCAAGTTTAAATTATCACAGTCTACCTTAAAACTTTAAATTAATATTTTACTTCATTACACACAAATGTGAAAATCAATATAATCCGTCCTCTTTTTTTGTGCTATAGTTATACAATTTACTTCTATATATTTAGAAAACCAACAATACAATATTATTGCTTCGTTACATTTAATTTCTATTTAGAAATAAAGTAAAAATCTTTAGAATTAGTTCAAATACCTACTATTTGTAGCATCTTAATTCATTTTTTAGTATCTGAAGCTTCCATATATATATATAACTTCCTTACAGTGTGAAGAAAGTTCTTTAACATTTCTCATATTTAAACTCTGCTGGGGACTAATTCATTGGTTTTATTTTTCTAAAAATACCATTTTAAAGGATATTTTTACTAGATATAGAATTCTATCACCACACAGTCTAATACCCAGAATCTATAAGAAACTTAAGCAATTGAAGAAGCAATAAACTATTCAAAAAGTGGGCAATAGATAGGAACCAACATTTCTCAAAAGAAGATATATAAGTGGCCAGCAAACACACGAAAAATGCTCCACGTCACTAATCATCAAATGAATGCAAGTCACAACCACAATAAGATAGCATCTTACACTAGTCAGAATTGCTATTATTAAAAAGTCAAAACAGATCCTAGCAAGATTGCCAAGAAAAGAGAATGCTTATACACTGTTGGTGAGAATGCAAATTAGTCCACCCACTGTGGAGAGCAGTTTGGAGATTTCTCAAAGAACTTAAAACAGAGCTACCATTTGACTCAGAAATCCCATTACTGTGTATATATCCAAAAGAAACAAAGTGTTTTACCAAAAAGACACATACACACACATATTCATCACAGCATTATTCACAATAACAAAGACATGGAATCAACTTAAAAACTCATCAACGGTAGACTGGATTTAAAAAATGTGGTACATAGACACCATGGAATACCACACAACTATAAAAAAGAACATAATTATGTCCTTTGTAGCAACATGAATGCAGCTGGAGGTCATTATTTTAAGTGAATTAACATGGGAACAGAAAAGCAAATATCATATGTTCTTACTTATAAGTGGTAGCTAAACATTAGATACTCATGGACATAAAGATGGCAATAATAGAAACTGGGGCTACTATTGGGGGAGAGAGGAAAGAAAGGGTTGAAAACCTAATTATTGGGTACTATGCTCAGTACCTGAGTGATGAGATCATTTATAGCCCAAACCTCAGCATCATTAAATATATTTAGGGCAGCAAAACTGCACATGTACTCCCTGAATCTTAAATAAAAGTTGGAAAAGCAAAAGAATTCTGTCAAGATATTTGTTTGCCCTTTAGTACCTTAAAAATGCAGTTCATATTTTCAGGCTTTGTTATTTCTTATGAAATATCTGCAGTGTTTTTATTGTTCCCTTGTATGTAATGTTTGTTTTGTCACTAATTTAAAATTTGAAAATTTATCTTTGGTTACAGAAACTGACTGTGGTATGCCTGTGACTGATATTCTTTGTACTAATAAATTAATATGGTTTTCCAAATTTAGAAAAGTTTGGACATTGTGTCTTCAAATATTTTTACTCTTTAATAGCTCTATTATCTGGGAGAGACACAGATGCACACATTTTCTACAACTTAATTTTACATAAGAAGTCACTGAAAGTCTTTTTTTTTTTTTTTTTTTTTTTTTTTTTGAGACGGAGTCTCGCTCTGTCGCCCAGGCTGGAGTGCAGTGGCCCGATCTCGGCTCACTACAAGCTCCGCCTCCCGGGTTCACGCCATTCTCCTGCCTCAGCCTCCCGAGTAGCTGGGACTACAGGCGCCTGCCATCTCGCCCGGCTAGTTTTTTTGTATTTTTAGTAGAGACGGGGTTTCACCGTGTAGACCAGGATGGTCTCGATCTCCTGACCTCGTGATCCACCCGTCTCGGCCTCCCAAAGTGCTGGGATTACAGGCTTGAGCCACCGCGCCCGGCCACTGAAAGTCTTATCATTGTATTTTTTGTTTTTTTCTCTTTTACTTCAGTTTGGGTGGCTTTCATCAACTTGTTTTTAACTTCATTGATTATCTATTCTGTAGTGCTTAATTTCTTGTTGAGTTCATCATTTTTGTTATCATAAGATAAAAGCTTAAAAACCCAAGAAAAACAACTGTTTTCAGGTACATCAGATAATTGAGATGAAGGGGCAAACTACTGCCCCCAGATCTGGTGAGAGAGGCCTACAGAGAATGACATCTTGCTGGAAACTGAAGTTCAACACTGGAGCCAGTGGTATAGAAACACTTAAACTGTAATTGATGAATTATAGGAGGCACAATTTGAATTAGCTTAAGAGTTAACAATTTCAGAGAGTCCAGTCTTAACTGGGTCCCCACACTTGTAAGTTTTTTATTTCCAGAATCTCACTGGGTTCTCACCTTAAAGATTGAATAAAAGTCTCCTCATACATTCAATAGGCATAGGAAAAAGTAAACACTTTGAAATATGTCCAGAGAATTCTCTTTTTTGTTGTTCTGTTCTTGATGACGAAAATGAGCCCTCTCTCCAGCCCACCCCCAGCTTTCACCATGTACCTGAACACAGTAGAGATGAGAGGAAACTGTAACTTTTGAGGAATGTAATTTAACTTCTAAAAAGACGGAAGTTTTATATATGCATATGCAAAAACATGGATGGATGTGAAGTACATTATGCTAAGTGAAATAGGTAGTAACAGAAAGATAATTACTGCTTGAATATGCTTAGGTATCTTAAATAGTCAAATTCAGAAATGGAAAGTGGTAGGGTGACTGCCAGGGGCTGGCTGGTGGGGGAAACAGGGAGTTATTAAAACAAAAATGTCAGTTACACGAGATGAATAAGTTCAGACAACTGCTGTACAACATTATACTTCTACTTAACAATGCTGTATTGTTAAAGTATAGTTACAAATTTGATAAGAGGGTAGATCTCATGTTAAGTGCTCCTAATGCAGTTTTAAAAAGTAAAGATATTTACTTATAACAAACAAAACAAAACAAAACAGCCCTCAAGGAAAACTACTTTACTGGAGTATTATCTGAAATGGAGAATAGCAGCCCTGTCTATACTTCCTGTATCACTTCAGGGTAATAAAAAGGCAGGGGAGAATTTGAAAAGTCATATCTCAGTGGTACAGTCTCACCAGCAGGTTAAAATTTAATCATAGGACTACAGCATTCTTTCCTTCTCTAACACCTACAACCACTTAAGTGAGATTTCTGTACAGTAACACGTTATTACTACCGAAAGAACTGCGAGTCTCAGTCTTTTTTTTTTTTTTTAAAGAGGTCTCTAGGGACACCCAAAGACAACAAAGAAAACAAAAACTAATACACCAGAGGAAATTTTAGTTTCTGACACCCACAGCTATTGCAGGCAGTATGCAACCTAAATCCTAGGCATACAAACATAAAAACTCATACTAAAGTCTAATTTACTCGATTTATTTTGGAACATCAGACCCAGCTTAAAACAAACAAACAAAAAAAGCAAACAAACAAAAAACTATTACACATACTAAAAGACATAAAACACAGTTTGTTGTGACAGGGAAAGCATTAGAATAAGACTTGGAAATATATGGAAATTATCGGACAATTTAAAATAACTATGTAATCAAAATTACACTTACATAACTATGTATGCTAAAATTACTCAAGGCAAAAGTGAAAAACATGCAAGAATACATGTGTAGCAAAGGCAGAGATATTGAAACTCTAAGAAATAATTCAAAAGAAAATACTAAGAAAAAACGCTATAGAGAAATAATATTTCAGATTGGTATAATCATACACTGCAGATAACTGAGCAGTCATCTTGAAGACATGTCAATAGAAACTTCCTGAACTGAAAATTAAAGGCAAAAATAATGAAAAAGAACAGAATATTCAAAAGTTATGAGACAAATAAAAATATACTATATGCATAATAAAATTATCAGGGGAAGACGGAAGAGAGAAATGAGCAGAATAAATATTTGAGGTAATATTGGCAAAAAAAAATTCCAAAATAAATGACAAACCTAAACCACGCATCTAGAAGGCTCAGACAACACCAAACAGGATAAATATCAAAAAGTCTACACTTAAGCATCTAATATTTAAACTGCAGAAAATCAATGACAGAGAAAATCTTAAAAGACACTATAAGAAAAAAAGAAAAAAACCTTACCTGTAGAGGAGGAAGAAAAAGAATGTCATTTGTCTTCTCTTCACAAACCATGCAATTGAATGGAGTAAAATATTTAGTATTAAAGGAGGAAAAAACTTCCAACCTAGAATCATTCACCCAGTAAAATTATCCTTCAAAAAAGAAGAAATACTTTCTCAGACAAATCAAAACTGAGGAAAATTGACCAGTGGACCTGCCTTTCAAGAAATGTTAAAAGAAGTTTTTCAGACAGTAAGAAAATGATGTAAGTCAGAAACTCAGATCTTCAAAAACAAAAGAAGAGCATTGAAAAATAAAGTAAATAAAAGCTTATAATTGTCTTATTAGTTAATCTAATAGATAACTATTTGTTCAAACTAATAACAGTAATAATGTATTGGTTGAATATAGCTTATTTGTAAGTAAAATAAATGACAGCAAGTAGAGGAGGGAGAAATCAGGAATATTCTGTTAAAAGGAACCTGCATTATCCATAAAGAGGTACAGTGTCACTTGAAAGTGGACTTATTTATAAATTGATATTAGAAGCCATAAGAAAATCACCAAAAAATTAAAAGGAAGAATAATCTATATGCTAAGAGAGAACAGAAAGTGGAGTCATATATATGCTAAAGCAAAGCCAAAGAAGACAGGAAAGAGGGAAATATTTTTAAAAAATAAGGGAACAAGTACAAAGACTGGAATAATTTTTAAAAGGTAGATATTAATACAACTATATCAATACTCATTTTAAATGTGAGTGGTCTACATATGAAAGTTAATAGACAACGACAGAGCAGATAAAAAAAGAGATAATCATCAATGTATATAAGAAACTTGCTTTAAATATGAAGATGAAGAGAGATGCAAAAAATACGAATCTGGACACTAACTTTATATGTTTCAAAAGTTTAATTCAAAATTAATGATAGACCTAAACATAACATGAAAAACTGTAAAATTTCTAAAATATAACACTGGGAAAATGCAGGTGACCATACTGCAGATTGGTGGAATCATCCACCAAAAGCTTGACCCATGACAGAAAAATGAAAGAAGTTGGATATTATTAAAATAAAACAAAAAATTCTAGTCTGTGAATGACACTGTTAAGAATATAAAGATATAAGCCACATTCTAGGAAAAGTATTTGTAAATATATATATATATATATATATATATATATATATATATATGCACACACACATATATATGTATATCTGATAAAGCAAATATATATATATTTATATATGATAAATACATCCAAAATGCAAAAGTATGTGAAAAGTTTTCAATATCGTACTTCATCAGGAAATTGTAAATTAAAGTAATAATTAAAAATATATACTCCTATAAAATGGCTAGAATAAAAAAAACACTTACAACACCAAATGCAGATGAGCCTGTAGAGCAACAGGAATTCTCATTCATTGTTGATGAGAAAGCAAGGTAGTACAGCCACTTTGGAAGACAGTTTGACAGTTTTCTACAAAACTAAAGATGTCTTACTCTGTACTCCAACAACTGTCCTACATATTTACACAAATGAGTTGAAAATATATCCACAGAAGAACCAGTACATAAGTGTTTATGGCAGCTTAACTCATAATTACCTCAATCTGAAAGTGACCAAGATGTACTTCAGAATATGAAAGGATAAAAAGCTAGTATATCCATACAATGGAATATTATTCAGTGATAAAAAGACATGAGCTATCAAGATATGAAAAGACATGGTAGAACCTTACATGAACATTTCTAAATCAAAGAAGTCAGTCTGAAAAGCTACATACTATATGATTCCAACTATATGGCACTCTGGAAAAGGGTAAACTATAGGAATAGTAGATCAGTGGTTTTCCAGGGACTTGGGGGAAGGAGATGAATGATTAGTAATTGGAGCACAGTGGAATTTTAAGACAGTAATACTTTCCTGTATAATATCCTAAAGTTGAATACATGACATGTATTTGTCAAAATCTATAGAACTGTGAACACAAAGAATGAAGCAATGTAAACTATGTAGTTTAAATAATAATTAAGTGTTTATATTAGTTCATCAGTTGTAACAACTATACCACACTAATACAAAATGTAAATAATAGAGGAAACTGTGAGAAAGGTTTAGAGGGGTTTTATAGGAACTGTATCAACTGCTCACTTTTCTCTAGGCAAAAAACTGTTCTAGTACATAAAGTCTAAAAATTAAGAAAAAATAAAAAGTCCAAAAGAATTTCAGTGCTCATAACAGTAGAATAGCTTATATAAAAATAACCCTTCTGGAGGTAATAATTATAAATAACGGAAAAAATACAGTTTAAGAAATTGAAGGCACACAAGGCAGAATAAAAACAAGCTGAAAGTGGAAAATTTTAACCTCTTAACTCATCTATCCTGAATGAGTCCGTGTTATATATGGCGTTTCCCTTGAAATTACATCTTTGTTCATACAGCTTGTGGTAGTTAAAATGAAGGAAGAAATGTGTCATATTATTAATTAAGGCTTCAGGGTAATGAGTTCAAGTTTGTCAGAACAGATGAAAATTAAGAGAAAGAGTCCTGGAAAGATACAAATCACAGAGAAGAGAGCTCTAGAATCTGGAAAAAAAAAAAAAAAAATCCCTCAAATCCATGGCTGGCATCTTAACTGTGCATGTGTTGGAGAGAATTCAAAAATTCCAATGGAGAGCAATAGTTGATAGGTTTTAAAAAATACATCTAGGCATACATTTCTACTTCAACCCATCACATGGTAGACAGACTTTTGAGATTACATCTTAACAAGCTACAGAAAATTTGTAAACGAAACAGATTTTCCAATGAACTCCAGAATTACTGTGTCTTAAGAGTAAAGACTGTGTTATAGAAGTAAGAGATTTGCACCAAGAAAAAGTCCAAAGTCAAAACAAATCTACTCTTAAAGTGTAAAAACCAAGCTTGTACAAGTTAAAAGTCATCAACCAGTAATTTCATTTTTATCAATGCTTCTCAAGGGAAAATGATAGAATCCAGAGTCCTATGGCATATCTTCCAAAATCTCCAACATAGAATCAACATTGCTAGATATGTGAAGAAATACAAAAATGTAATTGAAGGTTAATTTTAAAAAGTCAATTAAAAAAAGTTAAATACTGTAAGCAGATTTTTCAAATACATTCAAGAACTTAAAGGGAGAGGTAATTATGATAATGAATGCACAGGATATGTCAGCAGATAAAGTCAATTCTGAACAAGAACCATGTGAAACGTATAGAACTAAAAAATACCATTTCTAAAATACAATAAAAAACTGCATAAGCTTAATAGCAGATTGTACATTCAAGAAAAAATGGCAAGTGACACACTGAATACAAATTAATAGAAGCCGGGCGAGGTGGCTCAAGCCTGTAATCCCAGCACTTTGGGAGGCCGAGACGGGTGGATCACGAGGTCAGGAGATCGAGACCATCCTGGCTAACATGGTGAAACCCCGTCTCTACTAAAAAAAGAATACAAAAAACTAGCCGGGCGAGGTGGTGGGCACCTGTAGTCCCAGCTACTCGGGAGGCTGAGGCAGGAGAGTGGCGCAAAGCCGGGAGGCGGAGCTTGCAGTGAGCTGAGATCCGGCCACTGCACTCCAGCCCGGGAGACAGAGTGAGA
>NC_045435.1:121736301-121880598 GCF_002776525.5 Piliocolobus tephrosceles | reverse complement strand
AAAAAAAAAAAAAAAAAAAAAAAAAAAAAAAAAAGAAGTATCAAATATAGAGTAAAAAAGAGAAAAATACAACATTTTGGGATAATATACAACTAAGCATCACATGTATAGTTGAAGTTATAGAAAAGGAGGACCAAAAAAATAAAGCATAAAGGAATGATTGAATAAATGGTACCTAAAACTTCTCCCAATTTGGTGAAGACATCATCTTATAGATCCAAGAAGCTTGAAAACCATATCATGTTGAGTACAAAGAAAAAATACATACAGGTCCATTATAATACAACTACTAAAAGTCAAAGCTGTTGAAAAAATTTTGAAAAACACACAAAAATGGTATATCATATATTGGGTAACAACAATCAGAAATATAACCAACTTCTCATAAGGAAACTATGAAAGCCAGAAGACAATGGAAGATATTTTTACTATTCTGATAAAAGAGAGAAAATATTTTTATACTCAGTTAAAAAACTTTTACACCGTTGGTAGGAATGTAAATTAGTTAAACCGTTGTGGAAGACAATGTGGTAATTCCTCAAGCCAGAAATACCATTTGAGCCATCAATCCCATTACTGAGTATACACCCAAAGGATTATAAATCATTCTGCTATAAAGATACATGCATACCTGTGTTTATTGCAGCACTATTTACAATAGTAAAGACTTGGAACCAACCCAAATGCCCATCAATGATAGGCTGGATAAAGAAAATGTGCACATTTACATCATGGAATACTATGCATCCATAAAAAAGAATGAGTTCATGTCTTTTGTAGGCACATAAATGAAGCTGGAAACCATAATTCTCAGCAAACTAACACAGGAATGGAAAACTAAACACTGGATGTTCACACTCACACTCAAAAAATAAGTGGGAGCTGAACAATGAGAATACATGGACACAGGGAGGGCAACATCACACACCAGGGTCTGTCAGAGGGTGGGGGGCAATGGGAGGGAGAGTATTAGAAGAAATACCTAATGCATGTGGGGCTTAAAACCTAGAAGACAGATTGATGGGTGCAGGAAACCACCATGGCACATGTATACCTATGTAACTAACCTGCATGTTCTGCATATGTATCACAGAACTTAAAGAAAAAAAATGAAACTTTCAAAAATAAAAGTTTAATTAAAACATGTTTTCAGATATAGTAAAGGTGAGAGACTGAATCACCAGTATATCCGTATTGCAAAAGGCCAAAGATTTGATGATGATGATGATGATGATGATGATGATGATGATGATGATGATGACGACGATGATGATGGGGAGGAGGAAGAGGAGGAGGAGGAAGAGGAGGATACAAGAGTTTCACTGTGTCCCACAGGCAAGAGTGCAATGGCACAATTACAGCTCACTGCAGCTTCAAGCTCCTGGGCTCAAGTGATCCTTCCATTTCCTTCAGGTGCATGCCACTATAAACAGCTAAATTTTTAAATATTTTTGTAGCTATGGGGTTTCACGTTATTGCCCAGACTGGTCTTGAACTTCTGAGCTCAAGCAATCTGCCTGCATTAGCCTCCCAAAGTTATGGGATTACCAACGTGAGCTACTTCTCTGAGCTGAAGAAAAACTACAAAAGTTAGAAACTGATATACAGGAAAGAATATAGACACCAAAAAAATATAAATATGTGGCTTAATATTACTTTTATTTTTTCCTCTTCATTTTATTATATTACAATTGACTTGTTTAATTTGAGAATTTATATAATATTGAACTGTGGTCTTTATTTCATTAACAATATGAACTGATTACAAAATAGAAACTTTTAAACACTTTGAATTGAACGATAATGAAAATTCAACATATTAAAATATGTGAAATTTTACTTCTGCCTACTTTTAAGAAATAGTTTGAAGTTAAGCTTAAATACCTTCCTAAGAAGAACGAAGTTTTTTGTTCGTTTGTTATCTTGAATGAGGGTCTCACTCTGTCGCCCAGGCTGGCGTGTAGTGGCGTGATCATGGCTCACTGCAGCCTCGATCTCCAGGCTCAATAAATCCTCCCACTTTTGCTCTCCGGTAAGCTGAGACTGCATGTGCACCACCATGCCTGTATTTTTTTGTAGAGACAGGGTTCTGCCATGTTGCCCAGGCTGGTCTTAAATTCCTGGGCTTAAGTGATCTTCCCACTTCGGCCTCCCAAAGTGCGGGGATTACAGGTATAAGCCACTGCACAAGGCCAGTTTTTTTGTTGTTGTTGTGGTTTTTCGTTTTTTATTAAACAATCTGTGATAAAATAAGAAAAAAGAGTAAATAAAATTCAAAATAATTAATAAATATCATGATAAAACAATGGAGAAAACAATATATTAAAACTTAAGCTGAAAATCGTTTTATTGAAAAATATTACTGAAATTGATTTTTGAAAAGCTAGCAAGATGGAACTAGAAAAATGGGAGAAAATACCATTGCCAAATTCAGGTACTACACACCTTAAAAGTAAAATTAGGCAAATTATCAATAAATTTATGTCTAGAAAAAAAATCACCTGAGACAAAATAGAAAAGTTATTTGAAGAAATTTAGATAAGAAATTGGAAATAGAAGAAATAGCAACTCTGATTATTCTGATACCTAATCAAAAAAAAATCCTCATTTAAAACCTTCCTAAGAAGAATGCTGCTGGTCAGCCTAGCTCCAACATGAATTCTTTAAAATATTTAAATAATTAAATTTGCTAATCTTAAACTCTGGAGAATAGAAAAGAGAGAATAGAAAAGTAGAAACTACTTCCCAATTCATTTAAAAGACAAGAATAACTTTAACACAAAAATTTGTTAAGAAAGACTGAAGGAAAAAATGATGTACCAATTTATTTCATATACATAGAAGCAATTCCTGAATAAAATGTTAGCAAATAGCATTTTAAAATACATATAAAAATATTACAAACTATTTTTATTTCAGAAATATGAGGGAGGTTTATATTTAAAACACAATAAATATCATTTTTAATAAATTAAATGTGGAAATATAATGTAAGAAAATCTATAGATACAGAAAAATAATGTATTATTCAATTCATAATTGAGACTCATAGTAATCAAGAAATAGATCATAAACAGATTAATTTAATAAATAATGCCTTTTTTTTTTTTTTTTTTTTGAGACGGAGTCTCACTCTGTCACCCAGGCTGGAGTGCAGTGACCGAATCTCAGCTCACTGCAAGCTCCACCACTCGGGTTTACACCATTCTCCTGCCTCAGCCTCCCAAGTAGCTGGGACTACAGGCACCTGCCACCTCGCCCGGCTAGTTTTTTGTATTTTTAGTAGAGACAGGGTTTCACTGTGTTAGCTAGGATGGTCTCGATCTCCTGACCTCGTGATCCACCCGTCTCGGCCTCCCAAAGTGCTGGGATTACAGGCTTGAGCCACCGCGCCCGGCCAAATTTAATAAATAATGCCTTTAAAATAATATTGCAAACATCCTACTTTGCAGTGTTATTAGAAGTTGTGATAGCTAATGAGATAATAATGGCCATTACCATTTTTATTTAATTTTATCCTTGAGATAAAATTAGCAAATCTAATAAGGAAAAAATACATGAAAATGAGAATAAAAATAAAACTGTAATTATTTGCAGAAGAAATATTTATGCTTTTATTTATGTAGAATATCCAAATATATCCACAGATATAGTATCAGAATTAACAAGGGAATAGAAAAAAATAGTTCACTACAAGGCCAATATATAAAAATGATTTTTATTTTTATATACTAATAATAAATAATAAAAGTTTTAAAGGTTATTACTTATAGTAGCATTAAAACATCAAACACTTAGTATTGGAAACAACGAAACATTATTAAAGGACTTCAAAGACTTAAGTGAACAATGTGTCTAATTAGTAGACATTGTCTACTAATTAGAGGACTCTATACTGTTAACATAAAAATTCTTCTCTCTATATATATAGAATATTATATATTCTATATGCATATATAAAATTTAATCTCAATCAGATTCTCAACAAATTTTTTTTAAATGACAAGCTGTTTGTTAAATTAATATGAATGTGCATTTAACCTTGACTAGACAAAACAATAAATACTAAAGAAGATAATCATAACTGATAGAATACCTGAGATCAGGACTTATAAAAAAGTATATAAGGAAATAAAACAGTACATGCAGTATTAGAACAAGGACATATCAACAAAGTAATAACACAGAATATAGACTCAAGAAACAGACTCTCACATGTACATTCACCTGATTAAAGACAAGAGGGACTACAGTGAAATGAGATAGGATCTTTGACTTAATTTCAACACTATTAATGCTGTAGATACAGCTAGAGAATTTGGAATTTTCTACTTGACTTTCTATGACTTGTTTAGCTGACTCACTCATTGTTGATATAACTTATGAAAACCTATGGTGAAGGCAATGTAAAATTCAGATTCTACATTAAGAAAGTGTAGAATCTGCCACTTAGTGCCTATATTAACAATCTGTAACAAATTGTCACCAAAACGTTGCAGTTTGAAACTATAAATATTTATTGTCTTACAGTTTTTGACAGTCAAGTATCTATGTGAATATGGCTTAACCAAGAACCACTGGCTCCAGATATATCACGAAGTTTTTCTCAAGCATTCAGCTGTGGCTGTAATCCTCTTTCAGAGATCCATTGCAGAAAGGAAGGTCTGCCTCCAAGTTTACTTACGTGGTTATTGGTAGGACTTGACCTTTCACCACCTGGACCTATCTACAGGGATACCATACAACATTACAGCTGATTTTTTCCAGGGTGAACAATACAAAAGAAAGTGTGAGAGAGTATGTCCAAGACAGAAACCACGGTCTTTTTATAACCTAATATTGGAAATGACATTTTATCATCTCTATCATATTCTATTCAATAGAAGTTAATCAATAAGTGAAGCCCACACAAGAGGGGAAGGAAGTCTATGAGGGCATGGGACAGGGATCACTGGGGGCCTTGTTACAGTCTGTGTACCCTAGTGCTTTCCATGTCTCCACAGGCAAGACTTGGAATAACATTATACTAAGTGACATTGGGAAATCGTGGATGTCTGAATAGGACAAAATACGAATACAAAAATTATAAATTATTTTAAATATTATATTCAAGTTCACTGGGAGGTTTATAGAGGTGAGTAAAGATTACCATTGGTGGCTGGGCACGGTTGCTCACACCTGTAATCCCAGCACTTTGGGAGGCCAAGGTGGGCAGATCTCGAGTCAGGAGTTTGAGACCAACCTGACCAATATGGTGAAAACCCATCTCTACTAAAAACACAAAAGTTAGCTGGGCATGGTGGCAGGTGCCTGTAGTCCCAGCTACTCGGGAGGCTGAGGCAGAGGAATTGCTTGAACCTGGGAGGCGGAGATTGCAGTGAGCCGAGATCACATCACTGCACTCCAGCCTGGGCAACAGAGTGATACTTTGTCTCAAAAACAAAAACAAAAACAAAAATACTATTGGTAATGTTTACAAAATAACAGTAAAAATAGGAACTTTTGGAAAATAAGCTATTAAAAGAAGTTATATTGTTGAAAAGTATTCATTAAGTATAGAAGTCTCCGGGAAGCAACAGGAAGCAACATACTAAGAAGTTTGACATTAATGCTTCTTAAAATGCTGTAAAACCTCAGAAATAACAGCATAGGCATCACAAAGATCTATGGTGGATTCACTGGAGAATTGTCAGAGTCAGAGCAAACTTAACTTTCTCTCTTAGACTAGTAGATGGTATGTAATATGATATCCAGAAAAAAAAAAAAATGACAGTCTCTCTTCTTTTTCATCCTCTTCTCCCTCCTGCTCTTCCTCTCATCCTCCTCCTCTTTCTTCTTCTTCTTGTAAGATGCTGTAATATGCTATTAATAATAGTATTGTTGATTCCACTGTTGATTAACAATTTACCAGTGACATTCATTACTGACAACCTATAAAACAGCTTCTAATAGCGTGACTAAAACGTTGTGTTAGCAGACATTAACATCATGATAGAAAATCCAATCAAAAATGTGAATAAGCTTGAACAATGAATCAAATCAAAACTTGATTTAATAAAACTACATATAAAATTCTTTGGCTTTAAAATAGCAACTTTATTATAGGAATGTGACTGAAAAAGTAATATGACATTTTGGTGAGCAAATCTTGTTGTGGCATGGGAACAGAAAAGTATTTGGAGTAATGACATCATTGAACCATAAGTCAGACAGACACTAGGAAGCACTTCTGGAGTAAAGAGTAAAAGTAGTTTAAAATCACATGCCGCAGGGTCTAAAGAAAATTGTCGTTTCTGATATTACTGCAGAGAACCAGTAAAATTTCCAGCTCCAGGAGAAAAACCCCTGATGTTAGGGCTGAGGAAGAGGTTGATCATGGCATTGGCATTGACCTAAACCAGTGTTTCTCAAATGGTTTGCTCTAAAGACTGCCTTATACTCTTAGAAATAATTAAGGATCCTTAAATTCTTTTGTATATGAGTACTATATGTATTGCTATTAAATGACACAATCTTTTTTAAAATTTTCTATTTTATCTTAATATAAAAATAAGAAATGGACAAATGTTAACATAAAGAGTCTTTTTTTAAGTAAAAAATGACTATATTTTTCCAAATCAAAAAAATTGAGAAGATTGGTATTATTTTATAATTTTGCAAGCCTGTTTAATGTTGGGATTAATAGAAGACAGTTGGTTTCTGCTGTTTCGCAATTAATCTAACACAGTGTTTTATTTTGGTTTAGATGTGAATAAAGTTCAGCCTCAAATACATATTAAAATGTGAAGGGCATTTTAATAGCTTTTCACATAGTTAAGGACTTTTTTTGTTACTGTACCAAAACAAGAGAAGTAGTACTTTCTTCAAGTTAGTTGCAATGTGGATTCCGAAACTATAACATTGAGCTTTGTGTACTTTATTACATTAAAATCCATTGCTCCGTCTTACATTTTGAATGCACCTTTTATGGATAATTGTTCATTGGAAAAATATAGTTTCACAGAACTATCCATATCTCCCAACTGCTGACATACTTCACTGTTCAAGCTAAAACTTAAATCACATTCATTTTTATCACTATTGATTTCATTAGTAAAGCCTCTAAGTATTGGCAAACTATTAAGCTCATGACGATGACAATGTATTTGCCAAATTTCTAATGTTTTACTTGTAAGCTCAAATTTCATTGTTAACCCCAAATAGGCCTGATGGAGTGGCTCATCCCCGTAATCCCAACAATTTGGGAGGCTGAAGTGGGGAAGATTGTTTGAGGCCAGGGGTTTAAGAACAGCCAGGGAAATAGTGAGAGCCCTTTCTACAAAAAACAAAATGAATTAGCCAGGTGTGGTGGCATGTGCCTATAGGCCCAACTACTTGGGAGGCTGCTGTGGGAGGATTGTTTGAGCCCAGAAGTTCAAGGCTGCAGTGAGCTAAGATCATTCCACTGCCCTTCAGCTTGAGCACAGAGCAAGACCCTGTGCCAAAAAAGAAATAAAAACAAAAACCCCTTAAAGAATCACCCAAAAATTTATTTTTTAAAAGTAGATTCATTTAATTCATATTGAAGAAAATGTTTGTCCAATATCCAAAACTTAAAAACTGTAGTTTGTCTTTTTATAGTTCTTTCAAGTAGAATGGTATTTCACAAAAAAATGTAGCTGGGTCCACTCACAGTTCAAACTGCAAAATACTTTTCCTTCAGGCAACCATGGTAATTCAGGTCTGAGTAGAAGGGTTTTGTGTGTCCGTGCTGTTTTATCACATAAAATATTGAAAACAATTGTACCAGATGATTGATATCTAATAAAATAAGTACTTTTTTACTGTTTCATCAAAGATATTCTCAAGTGAAACTGTTTTTTTTTGTTTTTTTTTTTGTTTTTTTTTTTTTTTTAATTTCAAATTTGCTGCTGTGAAGAATTCAGTGATTACTAGAACGGTTATTTAATTCAGGCTTAAGGACCCAGAGCTTTATATTTCATTGCTTTATAACCATCAGTGCAAATGTCATCACAGTCAAAAAGACTAATCATGTTTTAATATTATAGGAAAATTGTCCTACCTTCATGGATACCCTGGAACAGTTCTGAGGGCACATTAGTATCTGCAGACTACCTTTTGAGAAACACTAATTCTTATTTAAAAATTATCAAGACTGAATGACTAATTTTGTTATTGCGATTTTGAAAACACTACTTTTTATTAGCTTAGCCAATCAGAAAAAAACCCAGAGTAACCTTTGAGACTTGGTTTCTAATTTACTTTTTTATTGGAAATAGACGTAGCAAACTTAAACTTTTACAAAACAAGTGTAAAACATCAAATTGGTCCAATTTAATTTTTTTATGTTTTAGGAAGTATCACAGAATCAGTGCCAATTTAGGATTGCTGTCAGCACAGAATTCTTGTTTGAATAGTTGAGGATATCAGAGCAACTGTCTTGACTCTATAATGGTTGCATGTGTACCTTATCTTTATTATACATTCAAGGGGAATAATCTAGAAAGCTTCAAGCCAAAGATATTTATCTTAATATACATGAGTACTTTATCCAACTTCTAGTAAGTTTTTTTTAGTTTATAGTGGAGAATGAATTTATAGATAAAATCTCTAGGCCCATAATTATTTTTATTGGTTTTGATGTTTATTCTGATTTAGTGGACTCTGGGGAGACCACAAAAATTATTTAATATGCCACAGCTACTATAGGATGAGATTTTGTTCTGTTGACTAGAATATAAATTAGTTCATTTGAGCCATGGAGCCTTCACCTATAGTACAATACATCTAAATCTCCATTATAAGGTAAGCTGTTTTTATTTATAGGTAAGAAAAAAAGTAGTTTTCTTCATACCATGTTTCATGTATTTCCTTAAAATTCTCTTCATTCTATACATTTAAAAATTAGTAGCTATCTAATTTAAACCATCATTTCATAAGCATTTTTTCTTAATTCTTCTAGTTATAGCCAATCAGTATTTTGATGTTGCTATATCATTTATATAATATAGATGTAAATCAGTAGCAAATCATCATTCAAATATGGAGTAGATAAGTCTGTAGTTTGTCTGAAATTATATCACAAGAGAATATATGAAATAAATGGCTAGAATTCTCCATGGAGGAAACTAAAAGGAAATAGAGTTTTATTTTTGAGAAAAAGAAGTATTTGAGATTCTGTGCTGTTACAGAGATCATGTATGAAACCAATGGTGGCAATTAAAAGATTCAGATTGGATTCCTCTAGTAGGCATTGTAATAATAAATATATGTGTAAACCTTGTAATCACGTTACATTTTAGAAACCACTTTGTGTGTCCTTTATGTGTATTAATTCATTTAATTCTGACCACAAGTCTGCAAGTTAACTATTTTGTATCTCTCTGTTTTTCATATGAGGGCATGGAGACACAGAATTATTAATTGTCCAATAAGTCATTGATAAAAAATGGTTAAGACTTCAGGCCCCAGAATCTATGCTATTTTTGGATTAAAAAAAAATTGTCTAGAAGTGACAATGAAACACTGAAAGAACACTAAAGGAATTACTTCTTTGTCCAGAGGTTCATAAAGTATGGAAGAATGAATACCCTCCTTCTCTTAAGAAAGCTTCAGAGGGGGAAAAGGACAAGTGTTAGCCTTAGGCAAGGACAAGGAGGAAGAATTCTGTGAAAAGTTGCAGGTTAAAGGAGAATCTCTTTTTAATGAACAGGGGTTTCAGAAATTATTGTGGAAATGATTGAGAAGAAGCACAGCGCAGCACAGGTATAAGAATGTCAGTTATGTAAGAAGTACAAGGACGTGAAGCATGGGGCTATTAACTGGCCCCTCACTGACAGGTCGAGTAGAGATTGTTGACACTGAGCAGTGTACTGTATCCATCTAAGATTTTAAGTATAATATGGAAAAACCATGTGTTTGACGCTGAAAGGTTCTTCCTCTTGTAACTGGAAAATATATCTCTTAGATAAAGCAACAATGGCTAATACACAGTTGACATATTCCATTTCTAATTATTTATTTATTTATTTCATATAATTATATTAATCTTTTAAAGCTCTGCCTTATTATGTTTCTTTTTTAATTACATGGAAAATCAAAGATAATTACAGCTATACAATTACTACACATACACTCACTATTCAAAAGTAGAAACAATATATTTATTTCAGATCATTCTGTCCTTCTAGAAGTAATAATTGCAGGTAAAGCTGTAGACCTCTATGTTCCTCTTCATCTCAGGTTTTTCCCTTTATGTCCCCATTGAGAGCCACTATTATTGTATTTGATGTAAACACAAACTATATGTCCAATACTTTAACTCCAAATGAATACTATACAGTTCATTTATTTAAAAAGCACTAAGTAGTTCCTTAAAATTTCTATCTTGTGTACACATCTATTTCATATATAGAAAACATAATAAAGTAAATATTATAATAAACAATAGTTTAAAGCTGTTCAGTGAAATAAAAGAGTTCTAGAGAGAAAATTGTAAGGTATTATTGAAATATATAAATAATATTTGAATAAATGAAGGGATGTTCCTGTTTTTGAGTGTTAAGGCTCAATTTGGAAATGTCAAATTCTCCAAATTAAAATATATGGATAATACAGTTATATCTAAAAATCCAAGTAGTTTTTCGATGGGAGAAATCTTGATGAATTGATTCTACAATTCTTCCAAAAGTATAAAAATTTAGGATTGTCTAAGACAGTTCTGTAAAATAAAACAAACAGGAGTTGTATGTTTTTACCATAAATCATTGAGTATGGGTTATTTTCTACTTTGTTAAACATTGCTCATGTTTTCTAAATGTATGGGTTCCTGGTAAATTGAAAAAACTAAATGAAGAAAGGATAGACTATTCAGCAAATTGCACTGAAGCAACTGCCTTCTGGAAAGAGAAAAAAGTAGGTTGCTATCTCTCTCTTTTTTTTTTTTTTTTTTGAGACAGAGTCTTGCTCTGTCACCCAGGCTGGAGTGCAGTGGCCCAATCTTGGCTCACTGCAACCTCTGCTTCCTGGGTTCAAGCAATTCACGTGCTTCAGCCTCTGAGTAGCTGAGGATCCAGGCACGCACTACCAAGCCCAGTTAATTTTTGTATTTTTAGTACTGACAGGGTTTCACCATGCTGGTCAGGCTTGTCTCGAACTCCTGAGCTCAAGTGATCTGCCTGCCTTGACCTCCCAAAGGGCTGGGATTACAGGTGTGAGCCACAACGCCTGGCAGAGAAACCAATTTTAAAGTTAAGAAAATAAGTTATTGATTCATAAGGGATCTCCTTGTGTGCTTTTTTCATAGTAAACATCATAAGTAATAGAGTATGTAGAGTTTTCGCATAGATTTTTTAGGTTCTTGCTTGTAAAGCAAGATTAGAGATTTTATAAATGGATAAATTTCTACATAATTATTATCAAACTATTATGTAAAAAAAAAATGTCAAAATTAGAATGCTAATAATAAAAAGAGAGACACCTTGGTGAAGAGTGGGAAATGAAACCACGAAAAGGTCTTTATTAAGGGTGGTTTGGTTCCTTGAAAATTGCTGTTAATTTTTGACTCTGCTTTCTAAGCCCAGGATATCTTTGGAATATCTATAGAAATATGATATTCATAATAAGGGGGATAAACTGGTTTCATTAAGCAAGATTATTCCTTTATTTCTTCTGGTCTTGACACTTTTCTGTTCATTGTTGATTAAATATGACATTGTGGTTTCTTGTTGAAAATAGTTTCCTTGGAACAACAACTAAAGGGATTTTGAAATTTCTCATTTAGTTCTGTTTTGATACCATATAGGACCCTTCAAATGCAGTTTATGCTTTTCATTACAGAAAAAAAAGAAAAATAAATAAATCGTAAAAACAAATGTGAGGAATGTGTTGACATTTGTCTTTCAGGATATAAAACTCTATAATACTAGGAACTGCCACGTTCACTAAACTCTTTACACTCTTCCCTTCCTTTAATATCAAACCCATCAACTGCATTAAACATGAATTGTTTTTCCTACAAACCTTAATACCACTTAGCACCTTAAAATATATAACATAAATCCATAGTTATCCCCAAATAGGCTTTATTTTCCACATTTTTTTTCTATAATTCTTCCACAAAGCCACATCAAATGAAAACAATACCATTCTTAACATAGGGAAGTGCTGTTCTTCAGTTAATGTAAGATACAAATAAAATAAATTTTATGAAACTTTTATTATTAATTACTAATAGTGAGATTGTTATGCAGGTGATACTTCAATATAAGTCACCTAGTTTCTAATCCTAGGTGATCTTCAAAGATTGGTTTCCAGACCAGCAGCATCAGCATCACCTAGAAACTTGTCAGAAAAGCAAATTACTGCCCAGACCTACTAAATTAGAACTTCTGGGAATGAGGCAGGATTCTACGTTTTAATAACTTTCCCAGTGATTTTGATGTAAGGTAAAATTTGAAAACAGCTGCTTCTAATATCACAAGCATAGAAATTCTCAAACCTTTCTTAACACCGAAAACATCACATGGGGAATTATCTGGTTTTGTTGTATAGAATTCATATTTCTTTTTATTTTGTGTGGTCAGTGACAGTTATTAACCACAGTAGAATTTTGTGCTTAGTATTTAATTTTGGAGTACACTAAAGCAGGAATTTTAACTAACATCAGGTGACAAAGGAAAGGTTATTTTTCTTTTAAACTCCTGTGATAGTAAATCCCAGAGAAAGACACATTTTGATGGCTAAAAAAATCATGAGATTTTACTAAAAGGCATCACCTTAACAGTCTTGAATAATATGAGAATTTCAAATCATAAATATTTAATATTTTTATTCAGTTGCCTATCTCTTTCTGCCTAACTTGTTGCCTCTGAAGGTAAGAGAGAATATACCTCATAAAACCCAGTGTTAATGATGGTTAATGCTCTCTGGTGATTGATTGATGCACTTAGCTTGAAAAGTCTGTAATCTTGCAAATATTGCTACAGAGAGATTGAATTTAAATATGATAATGTTTTTGTTTTGTTTTCGAACATGCTAGCACTTTCTTTAAGGAGAATAAAACAATTAACTTTAACCAACTATTTAAATAATTGTCCGTCTAATCTGATTTGACACTTGGTATTTATTTTTAAACTATGTTTTAGCATACTGTTTTCATCAACTAACTGGATTCTTTTATAAATTACTTGAGACTTCTAGGGCTTACTCTTCTTAAATACCAGAGTTTCTACTGTGTTTTTAATGGTTTTCAACATTAGACTTTAATTTCTAATTAGAGAAATAATTATTGCAATCAATTTCACTGTTATCACAATAATGGTAATCTCACTCAAATGGATTCACTTTAGTAAGATAAATAACTTTGTTAGAAATATTTTTCATAATTCAATAAACAAATACAATTAATATTAAGTAATAAATAACAAAAAAAATTGGTGATCAAAGAAAATGAAATCCACCTAAATCTGTAAATTAAGTAATGGTGAAAGTTCAAACTGTGGCAATAGAGAACCACGGAGAACATAGAAATCTCATGATACTACTCACAAATAACCCATGGAAAACATGTGTTTTCCCTTGACACATTAAGGTCTTGTTTTATTTTTAAATGTTTCAGTGGTGGAGTGAAAGGGTGAGATAGGGAAAGCAGAGAGAAAAAGAGATGTGATGAAAAAGAGAATGACTGTATACAGGAATTAAATTTTACCCTTAGAGTGTCTCAATATAAGATTTTCCAGTGAAGAATCTAAATTATATAAATTCATCAATTTCTAAAATTAAAATATCCCCAAGCTACAGTAGAAGAGTGTCTCAATAAATATGTCAATGCTATGTGGATTTTCTCTGTCCTGTAGGATTTGACTGAATAAAGGCTCACAATACGTGTCTTGTCAGAATCAAAACGTTTATTGTGGTAAAATATGTTTCACCATTTGTTCCAAATGTATCTGGAAGTAGTGATGGCAATTGACTGTGGTCACTGAAAAGTATAATTTCACCAAAGAAAAAGAACAAAACAAGCCTAAATAGGATAAATGTTAGACTGTTCTCAGGGACAAGAAATTAATCTTGTACAATGATTGTATTAATAAAATGATGTTTCAGTTACTTAAGAGCTTTCTAAAAGATCATCTGTCTTGGCTCCTAACTTAAAAATAGACTTTTTATGTATACACAAATTTCTTTGTTTCTTTTTTGTATATATGACTTTTTAAAAAGGCATCTGTTTTAAAATTCTGAAGAATGCAGGATACCTTAATGGCAAGAAATACTATGTTCATACAATCTAGAGCAATACTTTGCACAAAAAAATGCTCTAGTTATTATTTGTGGAATAGAAATCTTTGAAGAATTAAGACCAATACATTTGTTAAATGATTTATATAAATAAAGTATATAAATATGTCTTTCCTTAGAATGAACTCATCTAAAAGAGGTTTTAAAATGTCAGAATACAGAAGACAATCTACCAGCACCAAATAGAGTCTAGTTGAGTGTTTGCATGAAATCTTGTTAAAGTTGTCTTCATCAATTCATTCAACAGATATTCCCCTGCAAATGTGGAATAGATGCAGGAGGAATCTCTTATTCCCCAATTAGATTCTAAGCCAAATGGAGGGAAAAGTAAAGGAGAACCAAAAACTATTCTACATCCTTCAGACAGGAGATTATTTCAAAAATTTTTCACATGTCCCTAAACTTATTGTAAATTTTTATTGGCAAGAATCATATATAGCCCAAGGGTATTGTAATGATGAATACAAATTGGGGGAGGGAAGGGGAATTTTCCGGTAATTCTCCTGTATCCTCCTCTTTTCTTTCAAGTCATTTTATTAAAAAATACTTGCAATTACAAGTCCTTTCTCTGTCCCTTTGAGATGCACATAAATATTTCAAAAACCTAAATAAGCTTGTTGCTAGCTGTACAGACCAAGAATGTCTTTTTAAAGGACCTGGGCACCATTTCTGAAATGTAATTATCAAGAAGAGTGGTGCTATCTCCCATTTTTTTGTGGCAGGATAGGACCTAACTCAAAAGAGTTCCTTGTTTCAAAACAATTTCCTGCCATAAAATCGTGAGAAATTTGTTCTTTCTTTGAAGAAAACCATTTAGCTAACAGAAATGGTCATCTCAATTACCAGATGAATTTACGATGAGCTATGTGTGATAAATAGTGTTGTCAAGTCCTCTTATTTGACCATCAGTTATCATTTATTCTTAGACCATGTATGCAATGGATTGAATCTGCTTAGCTACATAGAGGAGTGAGATTTTTTTATTTCTTTATAATCTAGCAGATTGCCTGTGATACGCACAATATTCTGCTTTAATGCTTCAATTAAAAAGGAATAAAAAGAAAAATTGTTTTCTTTTTCTTCTACCTTTGTGGAGAAATTTTCTAGGATGAGAAGAAATTTTATTTTTCAACCATATTCCCTCAAAAGTGTGTAAGATACACATTCTGTTAAATTGGCTAAAGATATATTCTTAATATAAACAAAGCAAGTGACCAATATTTAAAGAAAAACATTTTATAGTACACAATAATTCTATTTGTATGATTTTCTGTATTCACATTTTATCTTTTAGTTTAATACCAAATTTAACTGAACTTCAAGGATGAAAAACAAAACAGCAATAAATTGCAGAACTTCTGTCCAGGATAGTGTGCTCAGAGAAAAAAAAAAAAAAAAGTGGTGTAAACAAAACCAGCATTTAGATTGTGAAACAATCAAGAAATGCCTAAAAGATAATGAAAAAGTTAGTAAATACAAACAGCAGTGGTTTAGAACCATAAGGTACAACAGACTACTCAGTTTCCTGGAATTTTTGAAACTTACTCTAGAAGAAAAAATAAACTCATACATGTAAAATAAGGATATAGGGACCAAAGGATAACAGAATAGCAAATTAAAGCAATAATGCAAGTACAAATAGGAGAAAATGACTGAATTGAGCAGCAACCTTGCTGCAAGTATTAAGTTTGTTTAAAAATATATGAAAACATATAGATGGTTTTAGAGTGGAACAGAATTATATATGGTATGGGTTGTATATGATTAAGACTAAATCAATAGACACTGACATTCAGTTGTTAATGATAAAAATTATTACACATTCTATGCATGTTCTTCTTTAATATATTATCAAACATATGAATTATATTTTAGAAGTATATAATATATTTAATTAAATAGACATTATCAGACTTTAAATAATAATGATATATTTATCAAGACATAGGAAAAGCTAATTTTAAAAAAATATATAAAATATGAAACAATAAAATATACTTCATTTTAACAAATATTTCTTGAATACCTTGTATATGTGAGAACCTATAGAAGATACAAACGTAATGTAACCCATGCCTTTGAATATAATATTCTCTATAAAATAGGTATCAATCAGATATTCAATCAGAATTTATTAATTGCTTATGATACAAAAGGAACTAATATTTTCCAAAATTATACTATGATGGCAAGATTTAAGTCTTTGATCCATCTTGAGTTAGTTTTTGTATAAGATGAGAGATAGGGATCCACTTTCATTCTTCTACATATGACTAGCCAATTTTCCCAGCACCATTTATTAAATAAGAGTGTCCTTTCCCCAGTGTATGTTTTTGTATGCTTTGTTGAAGATCAGTTGGTTATAAATATTTGGCTTTATGTCTGGGCTCTCTGTTCTGTTCCATTGGTCTGTGTCTACTATTATGTTAGGACCATACTGTGTTTCTATCTATGAGGTCTTATAGTATAACTTGGAGTCCAGTAATGTGATGTGATGCTTCCAGGTTTGTTCTTTTTGCTTAGGATTGCCTTGGCTATTCAGGCTCTTTTTGATTCCATATTAATTTTACGATATTTTAAAATAATTCTGTGAATAGCAATGTTGGTATTTTGATGGCAATTGCATTGAATTTGTAGATTGCTTTGGTCAGTATGATCTGTTTCACAACATTGATTCTTCCAATCTGTGAGCAGAGAATGTGTTTGCACTTGTTTGTGTCATCCCTGATTTCTTTTTTTTTTTTTTTTTTTTTTTTTTTGAGACGGAGTCTCGCTCTGTAGCCCAGGCTGGAGTGCGGTGGCCGGATCTCAGCTCACTGCAAGCTCCGCCTCCTGGGTTTACGCCATTCTCCTGCCTCAGCCTACCGAGTAGCTGGGACTACAGGCGCCCGCCACCTCGCCCGGCTAGTTTTTTTGTATTTTTTTAGTAGAGACGGGGTTTCACTGTGTTAGCCAGGATGGTCCCGACCTCCTGACCTCGTGATCTGCCCGTCTCGGCCTCCCAAAGTGCTGGGATTACAGGCTTGAGCCACCGCGCCCGGCCCCATCCCTGATTTCTTTCAGCAGTGTTTGTAATTTTCCTTGTAGAGATCTTTTACTTGCTTGGTTATGTATATTTCTAGGTATTTTACTGTTTTTCTTCAGCTATTGTAAAAGGGATTGAATTCTTGATTTAATTATCAACTTGGTCATGACGATGATAGTGCTAATAAGTTGCATACATTGATTTTGTAATCTGAAACTTTACTGAATTCATTGATCAAATCTAGGAGTCTTTTGGAGGAGTATTTAGGATTCTCTAGCTATGCAATCATATTATCAACAAACTCTGATAGTCTGACTTTCTGTTTTCCAACTTGAATTTCCTTTACTTTCTTCTCTTGTCTGACTGCTCTGGCTGGGAATTCCAGTACTATGTTGAATACAAGTGGTGTAAGTGGGCATACTTGTCTTTTTACAGTTCTCCAGGGAATGTTTTCAACTTTCCACCATTCAGTATGATTTGGCTGTGAGTTGTTTCTCATATATGGCTTTTATTATTTTGAGGTGTAATCTTTTTTTCTTTCCTTTTTTCTTTTTCTTCCTTTTTTTTTTTTTTTAAGAGATGAAGTCTTGCCATGTTGTCCAGGCTGGTCTCAAACTCCTGGACTCAACCAATCCACCCACCTTGGCTTCCCAAAGTGCTAGGATTATAGGCATGCACCACTGCACCCAACCTAGTTATGGTCTTTCTAGGCCTACTTTGTTGAGATTTTCTTTTTTTATCATGAAGGGGTGTTGAATTTTATTAATTATTTTTTCTATCTCTATTGAGTGAATACAGGCACTGTATCTTACCACATCATAAAAGAACAACTGAGGAAGCTAAAAAACTGAGCTTTGTGTCTCCCCCATCCCCCCCAAAAATTCAGGTGTTTTGAAACTTTATTATTTGCTTTGGATAATTCTGGTACTTCATCGACCCCTGTTAACAGAATATAAAGTTCTAAAGAGATTAATCTGCCCTACTTTTTCTTTTAGCTCACTTTATTATCTACCTTCTTAAATTCAATTATTTAGGGGAGAAACCTGTGACAGACATTGAACAGTTTTAGAGAAGAATAAATTGAAATTCGAGTTGGATGGACAACATTCTTCTTTTTAAGCCAAGTACTCATACTAACATTTCTGTGGAAGCAAATTAAGGCAGAAACTTATCAGTTTAAATAAATAATTTATTCTAGGTTTGTTTTATATATGGGTCAAACTCTACCAAGTAATTGCTTTTACTAGGAGAGAGGGGCTACAGTCTTACTTTGAAGGCCACCCCTTCCAAGAGGTCTTTGTTCTCTTACGAAAAAAGTGTAACAATTGTAGTTTTAGGAAGTCTTAGATGAAAATTAGTCTCTAACCCTTTCTACTTATTTGTATAAGATAACCTCCCAAACCTCAGTTATTCTATCTAAAACAGTGGGTATATTATTATATAATACTTACAGGAATTGTAAGGAAAATTGAATAAGGTAATATTTTTAAGAGCAAGCACAGAGCAGGCACTCAGTAGCTGCTTAATGAATGCTAGTTCTCTAGTCTGGTAAATGAAACTATCTGGAGGATGTGCTATTATACATATGCTGTTTTATTTATAAATCTCAAATTCAAACTTAATATTTTAGCATCTACAGAATACGTATCTACAAAGGAAGTAACCATACAATAGTATAAAATGATAGAACAAGAGTGTCTTTGGAATTGTTGATTATGAAACAACGCCCCTTCAGAATTTTATTACAATTAGGTCAATTGGTTACTTATTATTTTATGTGGATTGTTTAAAAACAAAAATACAAACTCAAACAAAATATCATATTGTTCATTTTCCAAAAGATTTTATAAATTTTCTGGAATTTTGTTAGATTTTTGTTCCTGGAATTATAATTTTAACAAGAACGATTATTAAAGAAACTCCTGTTTATTAAACTAATGTTGAATTAATACTGGCCCATGTTGATATCCAGTCCAATATTATGACTCATTTGTTATCTCTATGATGTGTTAACCTAAAATATAGAACTGCATTTTCTACCTCTGTGGAGATATTATCAACATAATTACAATCCACATATTTTATGTGAGAATTGTTTGAGCACTCTGTTACAACAAGTTCAAAGAGGCATTTTTCTGAGCCAATTGGTGTTTATCTCTAGTCTCTGTGAGACCCACAAATTCTTTAGCTACTCTATGATTACTTTCTTAAGGAAAGGTAATAAGGGTTTAGCAGTGTACTTATTTGGCGTTTACACACAACACTGTGAAATACATCTTCCAATATGTTGAGTTAAAGAATCCTGCAGTATAATGTCCCCCTTTGAAGTATTATAATCAAAAATGTCTAGAACAATTCTAACCAAACTCAACCACAGTACCCCTCACTCTCAAAGAGGCTAAAAATCCCTACATCACCACACGGCATTTGACGTAAACTTAGATTTAGTATATCTCACTTCAATAACTCCTATATGAACTACCTTTCAAGAGGAAATGTAGAAATCATTTGTAGTTTTAACAATTGACTAGTTATGGTAGCTATGGAGCAGAAAGAATCCTTAGCATTTATCAACTTGACTTTTATATTCAAAACATTTAACAAAGAGTTTTGCTGTAATGAAGAAAAAAACATCCTATGCAGATGAATTCTGAGCCTTCTTCTTCTTTCTGTATGTCAGTAAAAATAAATGTCTAGATTTGCTTTCTCTTGTATCCATTTCCTCATGTTGTCTCTGTAGCTCTGATAATAGACATCTATTTTAAAATGAGTACTCAGTGCACTTTGACATAATTGAGCACTAATCTGATGGGAAGCATTAGGTGTTCTGGTTAAAGATACAATCACATGGCATTGTTCTGAACTGGGTAAAAGCAAAGTCTGAAAATTTACATTTAGTTCTCTCCATCTCTTTTTATACATCCTTCCATCTATATAGGGAGATATAGAGGCATTTGATAGTTTTTATTTAAAATGTTTTAAAATATTTTATTAAACCTTCTTGAAGTAGTCAGGGTTTGTATAGAAAAATTCCCATGAATGTAGATGGTCTATAAGATATAAAATAGAGTTCAGTCGTATGTTATTTAAAAAATCTTATATAAAAATTATACAGAATTAGTTTTCAGTTATAGATAATAGATTAATTTTATTATTTCCCATGCCTTTCTGTTTTTTAAAAGAACCTTAAAGAAATAACTAGTAATTATGGAGTTGATTTGTTACTTACATTTTAGGACAACTGATGCTATGAATTTTTCTGATTGTTTGTGTTTTGTTTTTGATTATCTTCAAGACCAACATATGTTATACATTTGTTTCTTTTCCTTTTCCTAAGATTGTTATATTTCTTACAATAACATTTTAGAAAAATAATCTTTCTATATGTTTTTAGGGAGCAACTTAAGACATAGTCTGTGAAAAGGCTTACTTTGATACAAATAATCACTCACACACAGGTTTGTTGGAAGGCATTGGGATCTTATACTCCTTAAACTTAAAAATAATCATATATTAGAGGAACTCTGAAGTATTCCACTTATATAATTATATATAATAAAATAGATATACTTAAAGAGCATAACTTGCTGTGAGTGGATCCAGGATGTAAGCATAAGTCTGATCTAATTTTGGCGACATAAATTTAGCCAAATCTTTAAAGAATGCAGCTTCAGTTGTTTTATTTTTTGTTTTCTCTAGTTACAAAACAACTGAGACATACTTGTTTTTTAAATTATTTCCAAATGATCATTCTGAGTTTCTATAATTTATATTTTTTGAAATTATGGTTCAATCAATTTATATCTGACAATAATCATGACAAGATTCAGGCAATCTCCTCTAACTTGGAGTTGCCTAAATAATTTAATGATTTTTAAATTTCCAAGGTATTTTATCATCTACCCACATTAAGGGTGGCCTCCTTTTCTAAATGTGGCAGTTTTTAAACCTTTGTTAAAAATCACATTGAGATAGAGATTCCGGAGTTGAAGAAAAAGAAAATGGTTAGAGTTTTATATTCCTTTTAAGTCCCTATGTGTTCAATTCTGAAATAACACAAAGATAACTTGAGGTCCTATGAATTAAACTCAAAATTATCCTTTTACATCCCTACGAATTAAAAATTCAAACAACTCAAAGGTAAGACATTCTTCATTCAGAATTGGCATTGTTTGCAGCTATTAGAGACAAATGAAGTTCTACTTTTAGCACATCTCTGGATATCCACAGGAAATTTCTGGGCTACAGCTATTTCAAAAGAGAAATTGTTCTAATTAAAAATTTTAAAATAATGTTTCCTAGTTTCTGACCCATGGTAAAATTTATAATTTCTACTCATGGTACAATCATAAGACTCCTGACTGTGCCAAAGGCTAATTAAAGGTAGCCTAAAGATCTCTCCAAATAAGTTGAGAGATCATACAAACAAATTAAAGTTGGAATGTCACTTATTAATTTTCAATGCAAACAATTAAGATAGTTTATTACATATTATGGATTTGATCTATCTTGATTAAAAATTCTTGTTATAGATTTAATTTTCTTTATTTCCATGTTTTTTTCCATTGAATAACTTTAATATTTACATCTTCTCTTTAACTTCAATATTCACATCTACCTGTTAGGATGATGTTGAAAGAAAATAATTGTTTGCCAGGTGCAGTGGCTCATGCCTATAATTCCAGCACTTCAGGAGGCCAAAGTCGGGGTATCATCTGAGTTTAGGAGTTCAAGGACAGCTTGACAAACATGGTGAAGCTCCATCTCTACTAATATATACACACACACACACACACACACACACACACACATATACATACACACCAAGTATGGTGGTGGGCACCTATAATCCCAGCTACTCAGGAGGCTGAGGCAGGAGAATCACTGGAACCCATAGGGCAGAGGTTGCAGTGAGATTGACCCCTGCACACCAGCCTGAGCACAGAGCAAGACTCCTCAAAAAAAAAAAAAAAAAAAAGTCACAGTAGTATTTAATATATAGAAAAAAATACCATTTAACAGTAAAGACGAACTAAACTCAAAACTTCAAAACTAAATTTGTCAATAGCAGTCCCATGCTAAAAGAAGTACTAAAGGGAAATCACTAGGCAAAAATAAACAATTCTATAGAGAAACCTAAAAATGTAATAAATATCAGAAATATAATTATTTACTTTTTAAGATGATTTTAGTAACTGCAAACTTTCATATATGTTTAGTATTAAATACATGAAGAAAATAAAAAGTCAGAAAGTGGTAAATAGGATTAAAATTTTGAAGAAAATAATATTACCTAAAATTATAAAATATTAATTTATATTCGACAGTGATAATTCAACAATAATGTAATCTCCATATATTCTCTAAGTGAACAATAAAAGGATGTATTTTTACAAGCTAATATATAAGGCTATAAAAATGCACTTCATTAATTTGTGAGAAAAAAATAGAGTACAGAAAAGCAATTTAAAACAGTTTTAAGGAATATAAAACAAAGGAAAACATTGGTAGCTTTCACCACAGTTATCATTAACTGAATTAAATGTAGTAACAATTAAATACAAATTTAGTTAGACTAGTTTAAAAAACAATAAAAACTGCAGATGAAATATATAGAAAGACATAGAAAAATGAAAATAAACAAAGTATACCATGAAAACATTGACTAAAAGAAAGCTGTTGTAGCTATTAATTACAGGGAAGCAAACCTTAAGGCAAATAGAATGACTAAAGGTAGAGAGGAATATTTAATAATGGTAAAAAAATAAATCCTTCAAGAAGGATTCTAATTATGAACACCGAGTAACATAGCTTAAAAATACATAAAGCAAAGCTTGACAGAATAAAAGAATGAAAAAGACAGTCCAAAACCTTAGTGGAAGCTATTTTCATAGCATTCACATTTCACTGTTACAGAACTAGTAGACAAGTAGAATATCTGATTAACACAGTGAACAAATCAGGCCAAATTTGGATACTTAGAATACTTCATTTTATACCTATATAATATATATTACTTTCAATTTATTGTATACTTACCAAAATTGACCATATGTAAATTAAAGTGGAATTATTTTAAAAGCAACATCAACAATAATAATAAAGGGTAACTAAATATTCATGAAATGTTTGAAATTAAACAATAAACTTCTAAAAACCCATGACTGAAAGATGTATTTTCAGTACAAATTACCACATAATTTTGATTAAATGATAATAAAATTACATCTAAACTTAAGAAATTGAATTTAACTGTACATATTAGGATATTTGTAAGTTTAGATGAACCATTAAGAGAACAAAGCTTGAAATAAATGATACATAAGTGCATTATAAGAAGTTAGGGGGAAAAAGCCAATTAATGCCAAATGAAATGGAAAAAAAGTAAGAAAAAATTTAACAAAATGGAAACAAACCAAATTAGAGAAAAACAACAAAAGCAAAATTTTTCTCTAACAAGACTATTAAAATTAGTAAGAGTTTGGTACGACGGGTCAGATGGATGAAACTAATAAAAAAAAAGACATTCCTACAATGCTACAGACATTAGTCAGATAAAATACTATTTGAACAAATAAATATAATTTAAATAGAAATTTAAACAAAATTTATAAAAAAGATAAAATAAAATAGAACAAAATTATATATTTAAATAAGTAAGTAATTTATTAACCTGAATATCTTAAAGTTATTTTTTCCTCATATTCAAGAAAGGAATAATACTAGACTTATGCAGACCTTTCCAGAATATAGAAAAGGAGGAAATGTATTCTAATTTGTCTTATGAAGGCAACATAAATTTGAAATCAACACCTGCAAAAACTTTAGAGAAAAAGAAAACGATAGGCCCATCTATCTTTTAAACATAGATGCAAAAATTGTAAAAAAATATTTTATCTTCCGGGCGCGGTGGCTCACGCCTGTAATCCCAGCACTTTGGGAGGCCGAGACGGGCGGATCACGAGGTCAGGAGATCGAGACCATTCTGGCTAACACGGTGAAACCCCGTCTCTACTAAAAAAAAAAAAAAATACAAAAAAGTAGCCCGGCACGGTGGCGGGCGCCTGTAGTCCCAGCTACTCGGAGGCTGAGGCAGGAGAATGGCGTGAACCCAGGAGGCGGAGCTTGCAGTGAGCCGAGATGGTGTCACTGTACTCCAGCCTGGGCGACAAAGCGAGACTCTGTCTCAAAAAAATAAATAAATAAATAAATAAATAAATAAATAAATAAATAAATAAATTATCAAGTCCGGTGTTATATAGAATGGATAATAGTTCATGACTAAACAGGATTATTCCAAGTATATAATAATAGCCTGATATTCAAAACCCTACAAATTTACCATGTTAACAGAAAGAAAAGGAGAAAAAAATATTAGAACATCTTGATAGATGTACTAAAGCATTTGACAAAAAAATCAAAGTTAATTCATGATGAAAATTCTTAGCAAAGTAGGATTAGAAGAGGGCACCTTTAATTTTAGAACAATATCTACTAGAAAAAAACTATAGCAAACACCATATTTAATGATATATTACCTAATTTTCTTTTTACATAGCTAAAAGTGTTAGTTATCAACATTTTTCAACACTGTATTAAAGGCCCTAACTAATGCAATAAGACAAGAAGAAAACATAATTAATAATTTGAATATAAAAAAAGAAATTTCCCATTATTCACAGGCAATGGGTTTGTGGATAGAGACAATCCGAAAGAGTCTTCAAAATAAATATTACAATTAATAAGTAAATTTAAATAAATTTAGCAAAGAGGTTTTATTAATTCTATTTTTATATGGTAATAATAAACAAAAATAAAATAAATTACTAATAAAATAATATTTACAATAGCATACAAATTAAATACCAAGGAAAAACTTCTAACAAAAAAATGTGGAAAAATTCAAAACTAAAAACCACAAACATATTTTAAGATAAATTACAGACCTAAATTAAATAGAAGTATATATACCATGATCATGAATTGGCAAGATCAATATTATAAAAATATTAATTATTTTTAGGAAGAAAATCAATAAAATCTTCCTTTAAAATGATGTAGTTTAAATTAGAGAAGACAGATGAAATTTAATAGAGCATAAGCAAGAGAAAAAAGCAAAATTAATTCAGCTGGATTGGAGAACGATTGACCATAAACAGTTTTCGGAAAAGGGAAGATTTGTAATTGTAGTTTAATCATAGTTTTTTCAGCAATGTGTGTCCAGCCACATGGGTGTTAAAGTCGTGAGACTACCAAGAAGGATCAGGGCAAATAAAGGTAGGTGCTAATATTATACAAGGCTTTCAATGGAACAATTTTTATGTCTTCAAGTTCTCTCACAGTCCCCACTATTGTTCAACAGGTTGCTGGGTGTTTTAATTTGATCACATTTAGATTTGTTCAGAATTCTAGATTGATACGACTCATATTAATTATGCTCCCAGATTTACTGGTGATTGTAGACATCAGGGCTTTTTGTGACTTTTGTCTTGTAGTTGAATTTGAATTATCTGACTAATGAGTTTCTGCACAGAAGCATTTAAGACTCTTAGAGAACACAGCAAACAATTATGCAGAAATCAAATATTAGTATCAGAATTATCAGAATGCCTTGGACAATACATTTTAGTCAACAGTCTTGATTAAGCCACGAGAATAGATTTCATTCTTATTTTGAATCTGTAGAGAAGAGAAATTTGATATAAATTTGCATAACATTTACTTTTTCCTCTAATTTCATATTAGTTTTCCTAATCTTTTTGTTTACATTGAAAAATATCCAATTCATCTCTTGCTAGATGTGTGTAGTCTTCTTTCCCTAAGTCAACACGTGTACTTCCTTGTGAGCTGAGTATATTTAAAGTCTTTCTCTATTGCACCACAGCTTGTTGAGTTTTTACCAAGTCTTATAGTCTTACTCAGGTTTCCTAGGTTATTAATGTTTTTTTCTTTCATCATGACATAATAAATTATGTTTCTGAGCTTTCTGATGGCTGTCAAAGCTGCATACTAGGAGACAAAACAGCTATCCAGTATTCACTGATAAACATAGTTTGTTATATCTTTATTCAGGCTTAAACTTCAAATTCCAGTAAATATTCTCTTGGAAATTTAGACACATGCCTTTCTACATAAGGGCCATAGTTATTTAAGGTTTCAGTACCTGCAAGAAAAAAAAAAAAAAAAAAAAAAAAAAGAGAAAGAATGTTTTATCATTTAAAGAAATTAAGTCAGATTATTACAAAACCAAAATACTCATAAAAATTGTAAGTTTTTAATAGCTATCAAATAAGTAGGAATTATCTAGTAATCTTGGGTCCCAGAAATTGAAAATATTCAAACAATGTGATCCAGAGTCTATATTTAAGTATCAAGAAGAATTAATCAAATAGCTTTGTTTGTATTCATGAAGAATTTCTAGGATCAGTGCCTCCCAAATGAATGTTAAATGTATTTTTTTAAATTGCTGCATAGTTTTGATAAGGTTGAAATCATAAAAATTATGACACTTTGTCATAAAAATTTAATTTATGAAAAACAGAAACTTTGGAGTGATTTCTGGTTGCAGGCAAGTATCAAAATTGGCTACTAAACTTAATAAGAATCAAATAGAAAAGAATAAACAAGATTTCCTCCTAAACTGAAAAGTGTCAGAGCATTTAGTAGAGTTGGCAATCACACTAGCAATAGGGCGAATGGGAACGTAGTATATAAGGTTGTAGAAGGCAATGAATAGACAAATTTTGTCCCGAAGGTTTAGAGAAAAAAATACAGTTTTTTTCTCTAAAGAAAGGAAGAATAAGAGAAGGAAGTTTATGGTGTTTTTGTAGAATCTGTTTTCGGGTACCTTTAATCATTAGATTTAGTTAAACACACAACTTCTTTGAGGGGAATAATAGTCTAAAATGATTTTGACTTTTTTTATTTTGATTTTTAAAAATATTAATTATTTTCAAGTCTCTTTAGCAGTATATAGTGAAAGGAAAGTGATATTATTATCTTGCACAAGCATATAGTTTCCTAGGGAAAATGGTACAAACTCAGCAATCTGATTAACTAAACTTTTAGCTTGAGTGTGGACTCATTGGTGCCAAATGTAATCTAAATGACAGGTTTAATCTTTGGTGTTTAGACAAAGAAGACTGAAGAAATAACTCGTAGAATCTCATCTTGGCAATCAGTAACACTAAACTAACAGAGACAGGGAATTAAAAGTCATTAAAATTTAGAGGAGAAAGATACAAAGATAGTTTTAGCAGTTTTGGCTTTCTGCATTCAGGTGTCTTGATCTGAAGGCTCTGGATGAAGGCCATGTCTAGTGATCTGTTTTAAATCAAAGTTTCTTAACTTGTCCTATGTTTTCTATACAAATAGAGGAAAAGTTTTATGGTTATTATGTAGTCCAAGGAAAGGGATTTTGAAGGATATGCTTAATGTTAGTGAAGACAGTCTCTTGTGAATCTATCCAAGCCAAAGCCTCAGATTTTTCAGCTTTTATTTGATTATATATAAAGGGTCATTAAGTTCAAAAATGTTAGCATTTCTTTGTACAGTGTCTTATGAGAACAAGATCTCCTCTAAGTTCTCTTCTATTAATTGGTCAGAGAAAATGAAAAATAATTCCCATTTTTGATGCAACAAGATTTACCATTTTGCATATTGTCGTGACCTAGAAAATGCAATTTTATCTAAAAACAATTGAAGTTTGTTTTTAAAATCTTTGTCAGAAAAGAGGAAATCAATTCTGTAAGACTTTCAAACTGAAGCACAGAACAGAAGAAAACCATCCATTTATAATATAAGAGTGGAGTACTGGCTCAGTATTTGCAAAAACTAATAGAACATTTCTGTAAATCTGTGGAATGTAACTATCACATATTATTTATTTCCCTAAGGAAAAAGGTATCATGAGGTTGCATGGAAAGGTATACTTAAAGAAAAATGCTGAACATGGATCTACCACTGAAGTTGTCTGCCTCAGGGATAAGGAATGTTTGAATTGTATTATGGTTGGAAACTGCAAGGAGTGAGGGAGTACAAACCTGTTAATGAATGGTCCATGAATCTTGTACAAGGTGGTAACCATACTCATTTGCCTTTTTGATGGGCAGAAGAGCCATAACAATGGCTAATATACGAAACTTTGAGTACTTTTTGGAGGTTTGTAATACGATGGGTCTTCAAAAGTCTTTTTTATTAATGGATATTGGGTTAGTTTCAGTAAGACATAGATGGATTGATGAATAACTTTATGGCTTCAGCATCTTTCATCTGATATAAACTTTCTTTAGCTGAAAGGCTATTGGGAACAGATTCAAGGTCTGAGATGCTGGTAGGGAAGGTATCAGAGTGAGTGATCCATCTAAGCTATCACAAAACTATGGATCAGAATTCATCTTCTTCTGGAATTTCCAGAATGAGGTCATCTGGTTTAAACTTTATAATGGCACATCATTTACAAATAAGTCTTGTTCCCACAAATTCATTGGAGTAAAATCACTAAACATAAAAGTATATTGATAAGTTCCAGAGAGACAGTAACTGAGTGATGCAAAAGCAGTGTTTGTGTGGTATCTCGGATTTCTACCAATAAAATGTCTTTGTTACTCTGAAAAAGAAATGACAGAAGGATCATATGGTTTATAGTAGGGAGTGTAACCCTGGGAAGTAATAAGAAATGGAATATTCCAGTTGAGCAATTGCATGAAATTTTTCTCCCTTTTTTGTTAATAGAAACTGTAAGTAGACGAGTGGCTACTTACTTGCAGGTGTGACTAGAGTCTATCTTTTCCACTGAAATAGGGAAAGTTTTCTTCCACTACCCTTTTGCCTTACAATATTATCAGACATCTTTGTCTAGGCTAGGCTAAATGTGCCCTTGTTCTTGGGTTTATCTAATTTCTAATCTGAAAAGCTAATAATTTATTTGGTATTTTTCTTTTACTTGATCTTTAAAGTTTTGGAAAAAAAAAAAACTAGTAATTCATAGAACTAGAAAGAGCTTGCTATTCTATTTTGTGTTTGTTTTTTAGTTTACTGACAAAACCTAGCACACCTGGTTAAATACCATCACTGAGAAAGGTGGATATGACAGTTGTAATGTTTATTTCCCTCAAGATAGCAATGTCTCAAAAGGCTAGAATGAGATGTATTTATTTATTTATTTTCTGTTTCAGGAGTGCTATTTTGACCAATTACTTTTTACAGAAAGAACTTCAAGAATAGTTATGAAGCATACAAAGAGGTCTTATTTCTAAGTTCTCTCTCTCTCTCTCTCTCTCTCTCTCTCTCTTTCTCATACAGTCATGTGCTACATAAAGGTGTTTTGCTCAACAATGGATTTCATATACAGTGGTGGTCCCATAAGTTTATAATGAAACTGAAAAAGTTATGTCACCTAGTGACATCATAGCTGTTGTACTGCAACACATTACTCATGGGTTTGTGGAGATGCTGGTGTCAACAAACCTACTGCACTGCCAGTCACATAAACATATAGCACATATAATTATGTACAGCATATAATATTTGATAATGATAATAAATATGTTACTGTTTTATGTATTTACTACACTATCCTTCTTGTTGTTATTTTAGAATGTACTCCTTCTACTTGTAAAAGAAACTAACTGTAAAACAGCCTTAGACAAGTCCTTTAGGAGGTATTTCAGAAGAAGACATGGTTATCATGGGAGATTACAATTTCACTTCCTGTTATTGCCCCTGAAGAATTCCCAGTGAAACAAGATGGAGTGGTAGAAAGAAGGGATATTGACAATCCTGACCCTGTGTAGACTAGACTAATGCATGTGCTTTTCCTTAGTTTTTAACAAAAAACTTAAAGAGGGAAAAAGAAACTTTAAAAATATGAAAAGGATATAGAATAAGACTATACAAAAAAGAAAATGTTCTTGTATAGCATACAGTGTGTATTTTAGACTGTGTTATTACAAAAGAGTCAAAAAGTTAAAAAGAGTGTATAAAGTAAACATGTTACAGTAATCTAAGGTTAACATCATTGAAGAAAAAATATTTTATAAATTTATTGTAGTTTAAGTGTACAGTGTTAGCAAAGTATACAGTAATGCCCTAGGCCTTTATATTCAGTCACCACTCACTCACTGACTCACTCAGAGCAACTTCCAGTCTTGCAAGTTCCATTCATGGTAACTGCCTTATACAAGTGTGCCATTAAAATAATCATTTATATGCTATCTTTACTGTACCTTTTCTATGTTTATATAAAAACAATTACAATTGTCTTATAATTGGCTCCAATGTTGAGTACAGAACCTGTTATACAGGTTTGTAGCCTAGGAGGAATAGGTTATACCATATGGCGAAGATGTGTAGTAGGCTATACCTCCTCTATGAAAGTACATGCTATGAGGTTCACACAATGAAGAAATTGCCTAACATCTCTCAGAATGTATTCTTTTCATTAAATGACACATGATTGTATATGCATAATATATAGTATGTATAAAATGTTATTTATATATAACATGTATAAATGGCATGTGACATATACAATGATATTATATAACATATACAGGTGTATATATGTTATATATAACACATAACATACAGTATTATAATACATGTTATTTTTATATGACATATAAATATATATATGTTGTCAAATTTTGATCCTTATATTTAATACAATTTTGATAATCTATTTTACTTTTTCTGAACAAATATTAGTATCTCTGAGTTCCACAAAATGATGAAATAATTGGTAGATATTAGGGCATCCTAGGATACATAGCTTATGGAAAATCTTAAAGTGTTTGTTGACTTTTTTCTTTTGAGGGCTAGATATTTCGTTAGATTATGCAGTCTAATCGTGAACAAGGTTTAACCAATAAAATAAAGCTAATCATGGTATCTAACTCTTTATAAGGCATTGTAATGAGACATAATCTAATGAGAATTTTCTGCTCAGCAAGAGGAAAGAGCTTTAATTGACTTACAGTTCTGCATGGCTCAGGAAACTTACAATCATAGCGGAAGGCAAAGGAGAAGCAAGCACCTTCTTCACAAGGTGGCAGGAGAGACAGAGAGTGAGAGGGGAATAGCCAAGCACTTTTAAACCATCAGATCTCATAAGAACCCACTGACTATTATGAGGACAGCATGGGGGAAACCGTTTCCATAATCCAATCACCTCTGACCATGTCCCTCCCTCAACACATGGGTATTACAATTCAAGATGCGATTTGTGTGGGAACACAGAGCCAAACCATATCAGTAGTCCTTAAAGAAAGACAACAGAATGCTCATCAGCAGGATATATTCAGATGTTTGGTGGGAGAATCTGAAAATGGAAAAAGAAAAGAGAGAGAGAGAGATCTGTTGCAAACTATCATTGCTGAAGTAGTCCAGGTTGAGGAGCAGCAAGTCCAGTACTGACCTGAGTCAATCAGGATTAGTTGTCCCTCAACTGAATCAAGAGATAGACAGGTGTGCTTGACCAAGACCTCTGTTAGCCTTTCCAGGAAGGCAGTGAGATTTTCATCAAATCCCTGGTTTATCATGGAAAACTTGGTATAATTGAGAGGTTTGGTCCTAGTCCAATGTAAACCCTCCATTATGCACTCCTGAAAGTGTCTCCTCTTCCATTCTCCCGACTCATCATTGGGATTCCATCCAGGGCCATCCATTGGTACTGCTTCTCTTCCAGTTGGATAAAGTTTGCCCCCTTCTCTGATGCTATGTGTGATACAAAGCTCATTCCTAAATCTCTCTTCTGCTTGCAGAGCAGCCTGCTTCTCAGTGTTAGTCAGGGTGTGATTCAAAAGTAACGTAAAGTCTTTCCAGGAGAGCTCAAATATTTGGATGCAATTCTGGAAAGCCTCTATTTATCTATCAGGGTCATCTGAAAACTTGCCAAGATCCTCCTTAACCTGTTTTAAGTTCTGTAGACACAAGGGAACCTGGACTTTACTGTGGTCAAATTCACCAGGCATCTATTGGAGAGCAAGAGTGAGACTAGGGCTTGTCTAGGGTGAGGATTTCTAGGAGGGGACAAGCAAGAGAGAGAAGCTGGATACGGAGGATGGGGTAGACCTAGAGGAGCAGGGCTGGAGGGAGCTGGCTTCTGTGTTGGTGGTGCCTCTGGGATTTATTAGTTCCCTGGGATTTCCCCTTGTACTCTCTCCTGAGATGACAAACAGGAGGGATGGATAAATCCTACACTGTCAGCAAAGGTCTGGATTGCCATGAAAGGTAAAGAAAGGTTGAATATATGGGGTCTCAGAACATCTGTCCTTGTGTTTACAGAAAAGGTCCAACTGCAGGGCTGTATCAAAATGAATGGTTCCTTACTGAGGCCAAATCAGTCCTTCTTGTAAACCATAACTTGGACAAACCTTTGTGCAGAGGGATAGGAGGTGTTTTTCCTCCATAGTCTGAGGGTCAAAGCAGTCCCAGTGGTTCAGGATACACTCCAGGGTAGTATAACCTGGCAGTGGTGAAGATAGCTGGTTTCCAATTCTGAAAGACAGAGAAACAGAGGCATCTCTCATTTTATTTCCTTCTTTCAGTGATAACCAGAAGTGTAATGGAGAGAAGGTGGCCATCCATTCTTTCTCTTCCATCTTGTCCCCGAGTCCTGGAGACAAGTTTTTCATTCTAGGCCCTCGACCTGAATCCTACAATTGATTTTGTGACAAAAAGATGTTTCAAGGCTGCATGTATCTGTTTAGATTGAGTCTCAAATGGGCCATGGTGAAATTGCAGTTATCAGCCAGCAGGGGTCGGTCATCAGTCGTTTTTCCAGTTACAATCATAGTACTGAAGATAGGACCCCTCTCACTTAGAAAAGAATAAAGGAAACTTCTTAAAGTACGGAAAAAAAAAAAAAAAAAAAAAAAAAAAGGATGTTGGGGGGAACTTCTTGTTCTGTGCAAATAGGTTCCTTCAACTACTATATCCCTTCCCCAGTTCAAACGAGTAAGGACCCCTCAGCCATGGGAGGAAAGGCTCTACTGGTGCAGCAATCATGAGGCATTGGGGCCCCAGTGGCAGTCACGGTTTTTTCCGACCCCTCATGGCCATTGGGTGTGGCTTGTGGATGCTGCAGACAGACCTAGGTGCCCAAGTCGGTAGGGGAGGCAGGAAGGTGGGGAGTCACTGCACGATTCTCCATCCCACGTATCACCTGCAGCCATTAGGGTGAGGTTTGGGGTCGCACCTCTAAGAACAAATGGAAACCAAATTATTTTAAATTTACTCCTCTGATTGTTGAGCCAAACATACATTGTACTTAGTAACATCTTAGTAGTTTGCAGCATAACCCTTAACATCATACAGAAGCGATAGGAGCCATTTCAAGTCATGAAAGAACAAAAGGCATCACAGAAAAGTCTGGAGATCTTGGCCAAAGAAGTTTAGTCTTGGGGTCTCTTAGCAACAAAAGATGCCTTTAGTTGCCCCAGGACTCTACTCTGGTCCCATGCAATGGTTAGACCTCCATGAAGAAAAACAGAGCCAATATTCCTTTTACTCAAAGGGAAGAGAGAGGTGTCAGGGTCTTGGAAAATAGGGAGATCTGACAGTTCCGCATCTGTACTCACCCTCATGCCGAATCCCTGGATCCCAGGCGAGCCCCTAGTTAAGACAGAAGAGTTCCCTGACCTCTTTGGGGACTTGCAATAGGGGCGTAACTCCTTTACTCCACTGCCATGCACTCAAACCCCTTATGGGAGCATGCAGGTGAGCTGGGGCAAGAGCTTTTGGGCTCTGGCCCCACAGCTGTGTCTAGGGGTGTTATCATGCTCTTTTAGCTTTGCCATCTGTGGGTAGGTAGCTAAGTGTTAAGCAGCTCAGTGGAGTCAGGGTGACAGTCTTTTATACCCTGCACTCTTGGTACTCAGGTCCTTGTCTGGCATCCAGGAAGAATCAGGTCAAACAGACTTGAAGGATGGTAAATGGGGGGATTTTATTGAGTGATGGAGGTGGCTCTCAGCAGAATCGATGAGGAGCTGAAAAGGAGATGGAATGAGAAGATGATCTTCCCCTGGAGTTCAGGTGTCTTGTGGCCGATCTCCTCTCTGGCCGTCCCTAGCCAAACTCCTCTCGATGTTCACAAGCTGTTTCTCTTCTTTCTTTCACTGCTGTGCTGTTCTGCCACTCTGTCAGTGGAGCTTGGGGTTTACATGCATACAGGATAGGGGCGTGGCAGGCCAGAGTGGTTTTGCTGAAGGCAGCATTTGGGCACAAAAACATGAATGCCTATTCTTATTTAGGGACATGGCACAAAAGCACGAAAGCCTATTCCTATTTAGACTTGGGGGTAGGGCCTTTGCAAGGGAATTACCCTCTTCTCCTTTGTCCCTGCCTCCTGTCCATATCACTAGCATTAAGATGCCAAGTCAGAAATTGAAGCATTTGAGATTTCACCGTGCCGGCAAACTAGCAAGTTAGCCAGTCATAATTTTACAGTTTCATCTGGTGGAAAGATATTAGACTTCTGAGTAAGAGCAAAGTTTATTATTCAATGCAGAAGATTAGCCAGAGTAACAGTTCACATCATTTCTCTGAGCCCCAATTTTCCCAGGGCAACATGAGGGCCAGGTGGTACATGAATATAGCATGGCGAGGCATTCCAGGAAAGGAACCCTGCCTTTAGGACACTCTAGTCTTACAAATGGGCTGCTGACAAACCTGTTCTTCTTCCCTCTTGTCACAGACATTGTCTTTATACCTTAGAACATAAGCAAGTTCATTTTGGAGAAGTGGGAGGATCTCTAAAATTATTAAACTGGAATGTCTCAGGGGTAAGACATCTTCAAATCACTCCAGTATATGTTACTGACTTTCTCTTCCCTATCTGGAAATGTAAATACATTTGCTCCAGTGAGAGTTCTGGTCTCTATCTTTCCAGGGTGGCTTGCAAAAACATTCTTGAGACTATAGTTCTGGAGAACAAAGACTGCAGTGTCTGGATGTGTAGAAGTAACAGAGATTATCAAGAATCTATCACCATCACAGAAGTGTGGATTAAAAAAACTGATATTATTTTTAACTATCTTATCAAAGAATATAAACAGATGTGTTTATTGGAAATATACACCCACTACTAGTGATTATTTGTGGAGATTTACTCTCATATTATTGTAAATTCAGAAATTCACAATTTCTTTTAAAAGCAGATTTAAAATGTTAATTAATATTAATATCATTCATGTTGTTTGACTCAGTACATCCAAGTTAAAGAATTTGAGTGATATTCAAAGTGTTCAGTAGTGTGCTGTCTATTTTTTATTATAGAAATATTTAAAACAGCCTATTATATAAAGAGAAAATAATGGTTAAATACATTTGGAATATCCATGCAATAGAATAACTTTGAACAATATATTTGCTGAGAGAATAGCACCTAAGATAATGTTAGGTTAAAATACAATTATTGCTGAGCTGAAAACATTATAGATAGATGCAGATATGGATACAGATATATAGATGTACATATGTAAATATGTAGAATCAGATACAGGTACAGTATAGATATATATTTAGAACAGTGACAAGAAGAAAATATTTCAACGTATTTTTTTTCCAGTAAGCCTGTGGAAGATTTATATTTTTCTTTATACTTTTACTTTGCATTTTCAAAAGCCCATATATAAAGTATTACTTTTTTCTGATAAAAAGTTTTATAAATTAACCTCTATTTTTTAAATTGTATTTGGCTTTTTAAAAGCCATCCACATTAATACCTCAATCAATTTTCACACATTTGAGTGATATTTTAATTGGTTGGTGATATGGTTTGGCTGTGTCCCCACAAAAATCTCATCTTGAATTGTAGCTCTCACAATTCTGACATGTTGTGGGAGGGAGCAGGTGGGAGGTAATTGAATCATGAGAGTGGGTCTTTCCTGTGCTGTTCTCATGATAGTGAATACGTCTTATGAGACGTAATGGTTTTATCATGGGGAGTTACCCTATACAAACTCTATTCTCTTGTTGCCATGTGAGACATGCCTTTCGCCTTCTGCCATGAATGTGAGGCCTCCCCAGTCATGTGAAACTGTGAGTCCATTAAAGCTCTTTTTCCTTAGAAATTACCCAGTCTCAGGTACATCTTTATCAGCAGTGTGAAAATGGACTAATACAGTAAATTGGTACCAGTAGAGTGGTGTGCTTTAAAGATACCTGTATTAGTCTATTTTCATGCTACTGATAAAGACATATACAAGACTGGGCACTTTACAAAAGAAAAAGAAAGAGGCTTATTGTAATTACAGTTCTACATGGAGTGTCAATCTTACATAGATAACAGCAGACAAAGAGAGAGCTTATGCAAAGAAACTCCCATTTTTAAAACTTTCAGATCTCCTGATATCCATTCACTGTCATGAGAACAGAACAAGAAAGATCTGGCCCCACGATTCAATCATCTTCCATGGGGTCCTTCCCACAATATGTAGAAATTACAGGAGCGACAAGATGAGATTCGGGTGGGGAAGCAAAGCCAAACCATATCATTCCACTCCTGGCCCCTCCCAAATCTCATATGTTCACATTTCAAAAGCAATCATGCCTTCCCAAAAGTCTACCAAACTCTTAACTCATTTCAGCATTAACTCAGAAGTCCACAGTCCAAAGTCTCATCCAAGGCAATACAAGTCTCTTCTGTCTAACAGCCTATAAAATCCAAAGCAAGATACAATGGGGGTACAGGGATTGGGTAAATACAGTTATTACAAATGCTAGAAATTGGCAAAAACAAAGGGGCTACAAGTCCCATGCAAGTCTGAAATAGAGCAAGGCAGTCAAATCTAAAAGCTACAAAATGATCTCCTTTGACTCCATGTCTCACATCCAGGTCACACTGATACAAGAGGTAGGTTCCCATAGTCTTGGGCAGCTCCACCCCTGTGGCTTTGCAGTGTACAGCCTCCCCTCCATCTGCTTTCAAGGACTGGTGTTGAGTGTCTGCAGCTTTTCCAGGCACACAGTGCAAGCTGTCAGTGGATCTACCATTCTGGGGTCTGGAGGATGGTGGCCCTCATCTCATAACTCCACTGGATCATGCCTTAGTAGGGATTCTGTGGGGGGGCTCCCATCCCACATTTCCCTTCTGCAATGACCTAGCAGAGGTTCTCTATGAAGACCCCACCCCTACAGCAAACTTCTATCTGGATATCCAGGTGTTTCCATACATCTTCTGAAATCTAGGTTAAGGTTCCCAAACCTCAATTCTTGACTTCTGTGTACTTACGGACTAAACACTATGTGAAAGATACTAAGGCTTGGGGCTCCCACCCTCTGAAGCCATGGCCTGAGCTCTATGTTAGCCCCTTGCAGCCATGGCTGGAGCAGCTGGGATGCAGAACACCAAGTCCCTATGCTGAACATGGCACAGAGACCTTGGGCCTGGCACACAAAACCATCTTTTCCTCCTAGGCCTCCAGGCCTGTGATGAGAGGGGCTACCATGAAGATCTCTGACATGCCCTGGAAACATTTTTCCCATTATCTTGGGGATTAACATTTGGCTTCTCATAACTTATCCAAATTTCTACAGACTTGCAGAAAATGGGATTTTCTTTTCTATCACATTGTCAGGCTGAAAATTTGCTGAACTTTTATGCTCTGTTTCCCTTATAAAACTGAATGCCTTTAACAGCACCCAAGTGACATCTTGGTGCTGAATGCTTCACTGGTTAGAAATTTCTTCCATCAGATATCTTAAATCATCTCTCTCAAGTTCAGAGTTCCACAACTCTCTAGGGCATGGGCAAAATGTCACCAGTCTCTTTGCTAAAACAACAAGAGACACCTTTGCTTCAGTTCCAAACAAGTTCTTCATCTCCATTAGAGACCACCTCAGCCTGAATTTCATTGTTCATATCATTATCAGTGTTTTGGTTAAAGCCATTAAACAAGTCCTAGGAAATTCTAAACTTGCACACATTTTCCTGCCCACATTTTCCTGTCTTCTTTCAAGCTCTTTAAATTATTCTAACTTCTGCCTGTTATCCAGTTCCCAAATTGCTACTTTTGGATATTGATATGCTTTGGCTCTGTTTCCCCACCCAGCTATCATCTTGTAGCTCCCATATTTTCCATGTGTTGTGGGAGAAACCTGGAGGGAGATGATTGAATCATGAGGGTAGGTGTTTTCTTTGCTGCTCTAGTAATAGTGAATGGGTATCATGAGATCTGATGGTTTTCAAAATGGGAGTTTCCTTGCACAAGCTCTCTCTTTGCCTGCTGCCATCTATTTAAGATGTGACTTGCTCCATATAGAACTGTAAATTGAACAAACCTTTCTTTTGTAAGTTGCCCGGTCTTGGGTATATCTTTATCAGCAGCATTAGAATGAATAAATAAGTATATTGGTACCAGTAGAGTGGGGTGTTGCTGAAAAGATACCACCAAATGTGGAAGCAATTTCAGAACTAGGTAACAGGCAGATGTTGGAACAGTTTAAAGGGCTCAGAAGGAGATAGGAAAATGTAGGAATGTTTGGAACTTTCTTGATACTTATTGAATGGCTTTGACCAAAATTCTGATAATGATATGGACAACAAAATCCAGACTGAGGTTGTCTCAGGTGGAGATGAAGAACTTGTTGGGAACTGGAGTAAAGGTGACTCTTGCTATGTTTTAGCAAAGAGGCTGGTGGCATTTTGCCCCTGCCCTAGAGATTTGTGGAACTTTTAACTCAAGGGGGATGATTCAGGTTATCTGGTGGAAGGCATTTCTAAGCAGCAAAGCATTCAAGATATGACTCGGGTGCTTTCAAAATCATTCAGTTTTAAATGAAAACAGATCATGAAATTTTGAAAAATGTTCAGCCTGACTATGCAATAGAAAATTAAAAAAAAAAAAAAAGCATTTTCTAAGGAGAAATTCAAGCTTGCTGCAGAAATTTGCGTAAGTAACAGGGATCCAAATGTTAATCAGCAAGACAATGGGGAAAATGTCTCCAGGGTATGTCAGAGAACTTTGTGGCAACCCCTCCCATCTCAGGCCCAGAGGCCTAGGAGAAAAAAATTGTTTATGGGCCAGGCCCAGGGGCCCCTTGCTGTGTGCAACCTAAGGACTTGGTGCCCTGAGTCCCAGCTGCTCTTGCTGTGGCTAAAAGGGACCAAGGATCCCCTCAGGCCATGTCTTCAGAGGGTGCAGGCCTGAAGCCTTGGCAACTTCCACTTAGTGATGAGCCTGTGGGCACATAGAAGTCAAGAACTGAGATTTGAGAACCTCCAACTTGATTTCAGAGGATTTATGGAAACTCCTGGATTTCCAGGCAGGAGTTTGCTGTAGGGGTGGGACCCTCATGGAGAACTTTTCCTAGGGCAGCGTCGAAGTTAAACATGGGTTGAAACTCCTACATAGAGACTTCACTGGGCACTGCCTAGTGGAGTTTTCCACATTGGGCCAAGCTGATCTTAAAACCCACTAACTTCTTCCCTGGTCACTAGCAGGAAGTTTGAAGCCCATAAGTTCCCAGTGGGTGCATAGGAACATTTACCCGGAGCATTCTTCTAGTCACTATAAGGGCCCAATCCACTCTCTCTGCTCAAGCCTAATGGATTGATTTGGGTGCTTGTCCTTCTATCCCCAGAAAATTTCATTATGTGAGTAAGAAATCCTTTTGTAATCTTTAGAGGCATATTTGGCATCATCAGGCTAGGCATCTGAACCAATTTTGTTCGAGAATTGATCCCATACTCCTTGGAGTAACCACCAAAGAATTTTTTTTGCATTTAAATATATCTATACACACTCATACACACACACATATATACAAAAACATGCACAGGTATAATTATATATTGAATATTATATATAATACAATTAATATAATATAATATAATATAATATAATATACCTAGCTGTTTATATTTGCTAAATTCATCGATTTAGTTTTATTCTGGGAAATTTTTAAGGTCTTGTGAGAACAGAGTAATACCTTAAGAAAAAAAAAAAAAAGTTTAACCACTTTTTTTTTTTTTGAGACAGTTTTGCTCTGTTGCCCAGGCTGGAGTGCAGTGGCGCCATCTTGACTCACTGCAAGCTCTGCCTCCCGGGTTCACACCATTCTCCTGCCTCAGCCTTCTGAGTAGCTGGGACTACAGGCTCCCGCCACCACGTCCAGCTAATTTTTTGTAGTTTTAGCAGAGAAGAGGTTTCACCATGTTAATCAGGATGATCTCGATCTCCTAACCTCATGACCCACCTGCCTTGGCCTCCCAAAGTGGTTTAACCACTCTTAAACTTACCAATGCCAAACAGAGAGATTGAACCAATGTATTAAAGTCTCGTCAGAATAATTATAACATAACTAGCACTCACAGACAGTGGGATGTACACTAAGGAAAAGAGATAAAATATCAAAATCAAGAAAAAACCTGTTTCTCTTCAGAATCAATCCTGTTTCTCTTCCAGGATTTTTTTTTTTTTTTCTAACACCACCATCTAGCTTAACTAGAAACTTAGCAATCCGATGTAATTCCTCTTTTACTCTCACAATGTATATCCAGTTGAATAAATTCCAGTCTGTTCTAGTTTCTAAATAGTTCTTTAAGCAATTTATTCTTATCTTTAATGTCATCATCCTTGTGCTGGCCATCACCATCACCCACTTGATATACATATTCAATTTCTAAAGTGGCTTCATTCATTTTGTTCTTTCTATCCTCCAATATTTTAGACATACCTTTTGCTTACAACTTTTCAGAACATTTATTTTTCCTTTAAAATAAGCACTAACGATTACTCTCTAGTCTACAGAGTAAAAATGTACCTAATTCAGCACCTGCATACTTTCCACTTTGTATGTTATTTTGCATAACTGTTCTATTCCATTCACACTGACTTTCTTTCCGTTCCTCAAACAGGTTAAGATTATCTGAGCATCAAGGTGTTTGCCCATAATATTCCTCATGCTCAGAGCTGGCATTCAGCAACGATGCATTGGCACTACATAACTGGTTTGTGAAATGTAAAATATTCCCAAACCTGTTGGCAAATAGCTACTGACCCAAACCCCTCATGTGTTCCACTACTGCTCTGATCTGCAAGCTCCTTATTTGGGCCTCCCCAGATATCCTCACAATTAGCAATTAAAGAACTAATTGCAATAGCCAGGGTGCCCGTGATAATTTTGTGGCTTTCTGCCTAGCATCTGTTTTGAGTGGTAACTATAATAAATGTCCCACTTTCTAGGCAATGCCATTGGCTCTTTTAAGGGATCCTAGATGGCAGATGTATATGTTCCATATACATCCTACTCTCAGACCCAGGAAAGCACACTTGTGTACCAAAATGAAGCTGTGTAACATTCACCAATCTACCAAATACATTTTCTCTACATAGCACCTAGACAAAGAGGCTTACTGATTATCATACCAAATGTAGAATTCTACAGTGTTCTCTGTTGAAATATTTATTTATTTTCTTCATAAGTCTTTTTAAAACCCTCTATTATCATGGTTATTTTTTCTTTACCTTTTTTTTTTTTTTTTTGTAGCTTTAAATTTCAGGGTTGTTTTATTCTCTATTGTTTCTCTTAGTGTCTAGCATAAATAGTACGTCCTTTGATGTGTTTGTTGAATTAATAAATTGATCAATTTATCATGCCTCTGGCATAAAGAAAATAGAGATCATTTTGGTTTTTGGATATAAGAAGCATTATCAACAGTGTGGACCTAAGAATATAAGGGGAGCAAGAATTCTTACTATTCAAGTCCAACTCAAAAGACCTGATATTCCTAGAGAGTTGTAAAGATTACATAACTTTCAATAATATATTATTTTGTCCAATCCTTTCTCAAAGTAGCTCTCTGGGTATTAGCTTTATTTCTTTATATCCAAGTAAGTCTTCTGTCAATGGAGAAGAGAGTTAAGAGTATTAACTTATTTGAGGGGGGGAAATGTATCCAATGCTCGTGTCTTCTTAGTGTGATTTCTCCACACGTCATCCAGATAGCACACACAGTTGACCTGTGTGGAAGAGATCACTACTTACTTACCAATACCCACTCTCCCCTTCTGTCACACAAATTATAAATTCAAATTTGGTAAAACATATATCTATACGGAATATAAACTATGATTTTCCAGCATACTTTGTAGCAAGATATGGTAATGTTACAAAATTCTAACGAATTAGATGTGAACAGAAAATATATATGCTGCCTTATGAGTATACACTATGCTAAAATTTGAAGACAGCAAGGAGTAGAAATATTTATAACCCAGTTCTTGCATTAAAGGAGCACAGCGTTTTCAGAGTTATATAAAATTTAATTTGATATATTACAGGGCTTCATACCTGAAATAAAACAGATTCAGATAAAGTTGGCAAGTAAAATTGGTTAATATTTTCTACCTTCAGGATCTGGTAACAATGAATGATTTGCATTCAGGTCCAACATCAACTTGGAAATAAATTAAGCTTTGTCCACATTCTGGCATTAGTCATATACAGGAATATCTATGAAAGGCATTGTTTAAACTTTGATGGAAAGCATAATGGGAAATATGAAAAAACTAAACTTTTGGAATCGATATGATTTCTGGGAATAAATCCACTGTGGTTAATAAAATCTGAATTCAGGAAAAGCAACTATGGCCAGGGGTAGAAGTAGCATGATGACTATACATGATTTTACCCTAGATCTAAACTCATGTAGCCCATCCACATTCTTGGAACTGTTTAAAACAGACACACACACAACAAACAAATAATGACCTAGCTGTAAATTAAATAATTCCAACAACTGAGAATCGTGCAATGCTCCTTTGAATCATAGAATAGAATGATTTTACTTCTACAGGAACAAAGACAAGAAGTGATGGTCAATATCAATAGTATGACTCATCAGGAGAAGAATATTGGAGAGAAGAGTGAGTAATATTGGAAACAACCATGTCTGGATCCAAAAAGTAAAACTACCAGGAGACATGGCACTGGGGAACTCTATAGGGAAGTGTAGAGAAGGGTACTTGAAGCAGGACAGCCTCAAGGAAGGTCCCAAGAGGCAATGTGTTAGCAACCGGAATCTAGCTCAAGGCAGAACAGTTGCCTGAAAGAAGAAAATGGAATGAAAGATCAGGGGCATAGGCTGTGGTTTACAAAAATGTTGGGAACACAACTAGGAGCCAAGCATCCTGAGGGGCAAACCATTCTGTTGGAGCAGTGGTCGTCCTGAGAAACACAGTGTGGGTGATATAATTGTGGGTATGTCAGGGCAATGTCAAAGGTACTGTTATTGCAGAAGTATATGCAACTAATTTAAATCAACTAGGAACACAAGAAAGACTTCTAAATACTCTTAAGAGACACTGGAAGGATGAACCTGAAATGAAAGTCTGGGAGTTTACAATTTCACAGACATAACTACGGAGTTACCCAAGTTCATATTAATCATTAGTGGGATTGAATTTGTACCCAGAGACTGTGAAAGCCTACCACATTCAAACTACAGAGAGCTGAGAATAAAGATAAGTTTAAGTTTTAAAGTAAACTTTCATTCTGGACGTGTGTGGTAGCTTATGCCTGTAATCCCAGCACCTTAGGAGGCCAAAGTAGGAGTATTGCTTGAGCTCAAGAGTTTGAGACCAGCCTGGGCATTACAGTGGCATCATCTCTACAATATAAAACAAACAAACAAACAAAAAATCAAAAAAACAAAAAACAAACAAACAAAAAACATGGTGGTGCATGCCTGTCGTCCCAGCTACGTGGGAGTCTGAAGTGGGAGAATTCCTCAAGTCCAGGTAGTTGAGGCAGCAGTGAACTGTGATCACACCACTGCACTCCAGCCTGGATGAGAGAACAAGACCCTGTCTCAAAAATAAATAAATAAATACAAATAAAAAAATAAATTTATTTATGTTAAAAGAGAAATGAAAACCAATTGTATAAATCCAGAGTATGCAAAATGCAATAATTCTAGGGAAGCAGCAGGCCTCTAAATAATTATTATTTTAATCCATGAATATAGATATTCATAGTTTTGTCACCCTTGATATGACAGAATTTGGAAGCAAAAAAAAAAAAAAAAAAAAAGGTAAGCTTATGAATGTGTATTCCAAAATGTATTTTCTTTAGGATTTTCACGTCTATGTTCATATTGGTATGTAGTTTTCTTTTTTTGTTGTGTTCCTGTCTGGCTCTGTTATTGGGGTGAAACCTACTCCCTAGACTTAATTAGGGAGAACTCTTTCCTCATTGATTTTTTGGAAGACTTTCAGGAGGATTGGTACCAGTTCTTCCTTGTATATTTGGTATAATTTACCTGTGAATCCTTCTGTTTTGGGGCTTCCTTTTCTTGGGAGATTTTTTATTACTTATTCACTCTCACTACTTGTTACTGATTTGTTGAGGATTTCTATTTCTTCCTGGTTCAATCTTGGAAGGTTGTATGTTTCCAGGAATTTATCCATTTTATCTAGGTTTTTAGTTTGTAGATATATAGCTGTTCATATTAGTCTCTGATGATCTTTTCTATTTCTGTGGTATCAGTTGTAATGTCTCCTTTTTTATTCCTGATTATGGTTGTTTGGACCTTCTCTCTTATTTTCTTTGTTAGTCTTGCTAATGGGCTATCCATTCTGTTTATCTTTTCAAAGAACCACCTTTAATTTGTTATTTTTTCCTCAATTTTATTTAGTTCTCCTCTGACCTTTGTTATTTTCTTTCTTTTAATAGCTTTGGGTTTGGTTTGCTATATGCAGAAGACTGAAATTAGACCCCTATCTCTCACTACTTAAAAAAAAAAAAAAAAAAAAAAATGACTGAAAATGGGTTGAAGACTTAAATATAAGACCTCAAGCTATAAAAATCCTGCAAGAAAACCTAGGAAAAACTCTTCTGGACATTGGTCTAGGCGAATAATTCATTACTAAGACTTCTAATGATCTCTTTTGATCTTGTTATTGATCAAGAGAACAAGATTAGATCACACTTTATAGTATTTTTGGCTATCTTATATTTATATAAAATATTTTATATTTATAAAATTAACACAATCTTCTGTGATAACTTTATTAATAACTTAGTAATAACTTTATTACTGAAGGCTAAGCTCTAACTTTTTTCTCTTGCCCAAATTCCTATCTAAAGGGTCTGGGGAGTCATACCCTACAAACCATAAATTCTCATCAGATGGGTTTTATTTAACCCTATATATTGTAACTTACTTTCCAATCCGACTGTGGCATAACGTTATGTGACAAAGAAGAAAGTCAAAATATTTTATCCCAAAAGCATGCTTCCTTGCCGTATATTGAAATGGTCCTGCAAAGCTGTCCTTTGTGGGAATATATGTGCATCTGTGAATAATCTCTATTAACATAGCTAGATCTTTTTCTTCCCAGCCCTCCCAATCCTGAAGAGATTTAGGTAAGAATCTAGCACTTTTGAAAGGTTTGAATAGAAAACACTTGTCATCTATTTTCTCTAAGGGCAGCCACCGTAAGACTTCAAAAGAACCTTGGTCTCCACAATCTTTTATCTTGACCTGAACATTTTTTTTTTTTTTTTAATTGATCCCAGGTCTTTAGACAAACTCAACCAATTGTCAACCAGAAAAGTTTAAATTTACCTATAGCCTGGAAGTTCCACCCCAGCTCTTCTGACCCCTTTAAGTTGTCCTGCCTTTCTGAACCAAACCAATGTGTTTCTTAAGTGTATTTGACTGGTGCCTCCCTAAAATGTATAAAACCAAACTGCACGCGACCACCTTAAGCATATGTTCTCAGGACCTCCTGAGGTCTGTGTTATGGGTCATGGTCACTCATATTTGGCTCATAATAAATCTCTTAAACTATTTTACAGTGTTTGACTCTTTTTGTTGACATTACTTTACCAAAAAAAAACACTATCTCTGATTTCTTATGTCCACTTCCATGACACTGGCCAATATTTTCATGTCTTATTTTCTTTTTGAAGCACTGCCTAGCTAATTTCCAACACCAAATCAATTCAACTGGCTAACAAACCATTAACTAGCCTATCTTGCATTTCACTTCAGAGGAAAAAAAAAATGAAAAAGGAAAACATTAATCCATAAATTGTTTCCTTTATAAATCTCTGCTATCTAAACTTGATACAGTCAGCAATGCAGCCTGAAAATTTCTATTTATTTGTCTCATTGTCTCCTTTTCTTCAAATAAACCCAGAAAACCTGAGACTGAACTCAGTTAATTTAGAAAGTTTATTTTGCCAAAGCTAAGGATACACACCCATGATACAGCCTCAGGATGTCCTGGCAACCTGTGCCCAAGGTGGTCAGGGTGCAGCTTGGTTTTATACATTCTAGAGAGGCATGAGACATCAATCAAGTACATTTAAGAAATACATTCTTTTTTTTTTTTTTTTTTTGGACTCCCACACAATAATAGTGGGAGACTTTAACACCCCACTGTCAACATTAGACAGATCAATAAGACAGAATGTTAACAAGGATATCCAGGAATTGAACTCAACTCTGCACCAAGCAGACCTAATAGACATCGACAGGACTCTCCACCCCACAACAACAGAATATACATTCTTCTCAGCACCACATTGCACTTATTCCAAAATTGACCACATAGTTGGAAGTAAAACACTCCTCAGCAAATATAAAAGAACAGAAATGATAACAAACTCTCTCAGACCACAGGACAATCAAGCTAGAACTCAGGATTAAGAAACTCACCCAAAACCACTCATCTACATGGAAACTGAACAAACTGCTCCTGAATGACTACTGGGTATATAATGAAATGAAGGCAGAAATAAAAATGTTCTTTGAAACCAATGAGAACAAAGATACAACATACCAGATTCTCTGGGACACATTTAAAGCAGTGTGTGGACCAAAATTTATAGCACTAAATGCCTGCAAGAGAAAGCAAAAGATCTAAAATTGACACCCTAACATCACAATTAAAAGAACTAGAGAACTAGAGAAGCAACAGCAAACACATTCAAAACTAGAGAACCAAAAGCTAGCAGAAGGCAAGAAATAATTAAGATCAGACAAGAACTGAAGGAGATAGACACACAAAAAACCGTTCAAAAAATCAATGAATCCAGGAGCTGGTTTTTTGAAAAGATAACCCAAATTGATAGACCGTTAACAAGACTAATAAAGAATAAAATAGAGGAGAATCAAATAGACGCAATAAAAAATGATAAAGGGGATATCACCACCGATCTCACAGAAATACACACTACCATCAGAGAATACTATAAACACCTCTATGCAAATAATCTAGAAAATCTAGAAGAAATGGATACATTCCTAGACACATATACCATCCCAAGACTAAACCAGAAAGAAGTTGAATCCCTTTCTGGTTCTGAAATTGAGGCAATAATTAATAGCCTACCAAGCAAAAAAATCCAGAACCAAAAGGATTCACAGCTGAATTCTATCAGAGGTCAAAAGAGGAACTGATTCCATTCCTTTTGAAACTATTCAAATCAATAGAAAAAGAGGGAATCCTCCCTAACTCACTTTACTAGGCCAGTGTCATCCTGATACCAAAGCCTGGCAGAGACTCAACAAAAAATAGAATTTTAGACCAATATCTCTGAAGAACATCGATGCAAACATCCTCAATAAAATACTGGCAAACCAAATCCAGCAGCACATCAAAAGCTTATCCACCACAATCAAGTTGGCTTCATCCCTGGAATGCAAGGCTGGTTCAATATACACAAATCAATAAATGTAATCCATTATGTAAACAGAACCAAAGACAAAAACTACATGATTATCTCAATAGATACAGAAAAGGCCTTTGATAAAATTCAACAGCCTTCATGCTAAAAACTCTCAAAAAACTCTCAGTAAACTAGGTATTGGTGGGACATATCTCAAAATAATAAGAGCTACTTGTGACACACCCACAGCGAATATCATACTGAATGGGCAAAAACTGGAAGCAATCCCTTTGAAAAGTAGTAATCATGCAAGAGAAAGAAATAAAGGATATTCAGTTAGGAAAATAGGAAGTCAAATTGTCCCTGTTTGCAGATGACATGATTGTATATTTAGAAAACCCCAGCCCAAAATCTGCCTGAGCTGATAAACAACTTTAGCAAAGTCTCAGGATATGAAATCAATGTGCAAAAATCACAAGCATTCCTATACACCAATAACAGACAGAGAGCCAAATCATGAGTGAACTCCCATTCACAATTGCTTCAAAGAGAATAAAATACCTAAGAATTCAACTTACAAGGGATGTGAAGGACCTCTTCAAGGAGAACTACAAACCACTGCTCAGTGAAATAAAAGAGGACACAAACAAATGGAAGAACATACCATGATCATGGACAGGAAGAATCAATATTGTGAAAATGGCCATACTGTCGAAGGTAATTTATATATTCAATGCCATCCCCATCAAGCTACCAATGACTTTCTTCACAGAATTGAAAAAAAACTACTTTAAATTTCATACGGAACCAAAAAAGAGTCCACATTGTCAAGACAATCCTAAGCCAAAAGAACAAAGCTGGAGGCATCACCCTATCTGACTTCAAACTATACTACAAGCCTACAGTAACCAAAACAGCATGGTACTGGTACCAAAACAGAGATATAGACCAATGGAACAGAACAGAAACCTCAGAAATAATACCACACATCTACAGCCATCTGATCTTTGACAAACCTGACAAAAACAAGAAATGGGGAAAGGATTCTTTATTTAATAAATGGTGCTGGGAAAACTGGCTAGCCATATATAGAAAGCTGAAACTGGATCCTTTCCTTACACCTTATACAAAAATCAATTCAACATGGACTAAAGACTTAGATGTTAGACCTAAAACTAGAAAAACCCTAGAAGAAAACCTAGGCAATACCATTCAGGACATAGGCATAGGCAAGGACTTCATGACTAAAACACCAAAAGCAATGGCAACAAAAGCCAAAAGTGACAAATGGGATCTAATTAAACTAAAGAACTTCTGCACAGCAAAAGAAACCACCAACAGAGTGAACAGGCAACCTACAGAATGGGAGAAAATTTTTGCAATCTACTCATCTGGCAAAGGGCTAGTATCCAGAATATACAAAGAACGTAAACAAATTTACAAGAAAAAAACAAACAATCCCATCAGAAAGTGTGCAAAGGATATGAACAGACCCTTCTCAAAAGAAGACTTTTATGCAGCCAACAGACACATGAAAAAATGCTCATCATCACTCGTCACTGGAGAAACGCAAATCAACCACAATGAGATACCATCTCACACCAGTTAGAATGGCGATTATTAAAAAGTCAGGAAACAACAGGTGCTGGAGAGAATGTGGAGAAATAGAAACACTTTTACACTGTTGGTTGTACTGTAAACTAGTTCAACTTTTGTGAAGGACAGTGTAGTGATTCCTCAGGGATCTAGAACTAGAAATACCATTTGACCCAGCCATCCCATTACTGGGCATATACCCAAAGGATTATAAATCATGCTGCTATAAAGACACATGCACACGTATGTTTATTGTGGCACTATTCACAATAGCAAAGACTTGGAACCAATGCAAATGTCCCTCAATGATAGACTGGATTAAGAAAATGTGGCACATATACACTGTGGAATACTATGCAGCCATAAAAAAGGATGAGTTCATGTCCTTTATAGGGCCATGGATGAAATTGGAAACCATCGTTCTGAGCAAACTATTGCAAGGACAGAAAACCAAACACCGCATGTTCTCACTCATAGGTGGGAATTGAAAAATGAGAATACATGGACACAGGGTGGGGAACATCATACACCATACACCAGGACCTGCTGGGTGGTGGGGGGAGTGGGGAGGGATAGCTTTAGGAGGTATATCTAATGTAAATGATGAGTTAACAGGTGCAGCCCACCAACATGGTACCTGTATACATTTGTTACAAAAGGGGAAGTTGTGTACATGTACCCTAGAACTTAAGGTAAAATAATAATAATAATAATAATAATAATAATAATAATAATAATAATAATAATAATAAAAGAAATACATTGATTTGGTCCAGAAAGGTGGTACAGCTGAAAGTGGGAGTTCGGGGTGTAAATTGAAATATTTTCTCTTTGACAATTGGTTAAGTTTATCTAAAGACCTGGGACCAAGAGAAAGGAATGTTTAGGTTGCAATAAGAGGTTGTGGAGACCAAAGTTTTATCATGCAGATGAAGCTTTTGGCTAGCGGGCTTCAGAGAGAAACAGGCTGTAAAATGTTTCTTATCAGACTTAAAGTCTGTGTTGATATTAATGTGAGAGGTATAATGAGGCATGTCCTACCCCCAAATCCCTTCATGATGTGATCCAGTCTTTCAGGTTAAATTTTAAAAACTCTGGATGAGGAGGAAGTCCATTTAGATGGATGGAGGAGCCTTAGAATTGTATGTTTGGTTTATATTCAGAAAGGCAGTTCTCACTTTTGCTCCTGTTATATTTTATCAGATTTCTCATACAATCCTTTTCCTTCTCTCATATATTATTATAATTCAGGGTTGTTACATATCCTCTCATGATGCAATTTTTATCAATTTTAATGATTTCTTCATCTAGATAACTAAACAACATTTCTTTAATGAGCTCCTGACTCACATGTCCAACTGAATACCAAACATCACCATTATCTCAGGAACAGCATGGTTTAACACCGACATCATTTTCTCCCTTGTTTTTCTTTCTGAATGTCAGTTTCAGTGAGTATCGATATCATCTACACAGCTGCCAAAGCCAAAAATCTGGTGGTGTCCTCGCATCTGCATTCATCTTTCCCTTACACACAGTCAACTGGCCTCCAATTCCTGTTGATTCTGGCCTCCAAATCCTCCAGTTCTGGCCTCTAATTGCTATCGTCTCCAAACTGGCCGCCAATTCCTGTTGATTCTACTGCCTAATTAAATCTGTAAAATTCCTAGTTTTCTCCACTTCCTGTATCATATTTATTTAATTTAGATAACATTATTTACCTTCCTTGATTTAAAAAATATCTTAAATGATATTTTTCCATATCTCTAGGACTATTTTTCACTAAGTTGACTTAAAGTAATTTTTCTAATACACAAAATATGTCATGTCACTCCTTAAGCTTAACATTCATCAATAAATGTCTATTACTATTAGTAGTAAGTTCAAACTTTTTACTATGACTAAAAATTTGTGAGATTAAATTAATATATTATTAAGGAAAAATTACAACCCATAAGAAAGGGTGATTCTAAAGAAAACATCTGATAGCAGTTACTGGAAAAATAAAATCACACTAAGTTGGGAGCCTTCAATCAAACCAGTGGCAAGTTTTTCTTGTTGTTCTATTTTTTGGTGCGTGTATATGTCACGGGAGGAAAAGTGTTGAGGAGATCAGATAATCATAACCCAAGGTGATAATGAACTCTAAATGTGAAAAAAAAATGTAGAACTGGAAGCTAGAACCACATCTATTGTTGCAACAGTGAATTCTGGTAACGGAGGATTGAGCAGTAAGTAATCATTATCTTACTATGTAGACTAGAGTTACTTTTTTTTTTTTTTTTTTTTTTTAGTCAGGAAAAAATAGTTAATGATGCAACATTTTGAATAAATATTTATTTAAAGGCATTTACACTTTCTGAAAACAAACAAAAAACCCCAGGTAGAAACTAAAAGCAGTATTTTCAGGCGTTTAGAATTGTTGAATAGTGCAGTGTTTACAACATAGAAAGCATCATGGGGGAAATAAAATTCTTAACTTTCTCGAGGCATATTTCTCAAAATAAGAGTATCAGTTTTACCCCAGGTTTAACAATGGCCAAACTATTTGATATTTGCCAAGAGAAAGGAAGTCACCTCCCTCAGGAAAAACGTAGTGAAGCAGGAAATCACTCTCTATAGACGTTTAAGGGAGGGAGGAATATGGTTGACTTTGCTACTCAAATTTGAGGGAAGAGACTTTAAAGAAATTAGCCAATAACTTTTTATGTGGTTTAATATATACTGGAAAGGATGCATGCCGACCAGTTTCAATGTTAATATAGAAATGACAGAGACTGGAGAGAGATGCTTTGTTGGAATAGTCAGCCAAGCTGCTAGAACAAGCTCACTTCAGTTTCCAGTTCCTCAGAGGTGAAAAAGATAGATGCATTCAAGTTGACAGCTCCCTAAATGCAGAAATATTTCTAAGCAGAAATATATTTATTAAAGAATTTTATATAAGAAATTGGTCACAGATATCTTGGACTAACAGGTCTGCTAATTCTTGATCTCAGTCCTCCTTCTCAGTAACTGGCAGCACTATCCATTCAGTTGGTGAAATCAAAACCTTGTAGTTATTCTTAATTTCACTTATACACTTTTAGTCCATTAGCAAAAAATGTCAGTATTAATTCTATACAGATTACAAATCTGATTTTTTTTCTTTTTTCAGTACTAATGTACTAAGTTATCTTGAGCTGTCTCCATTTGCATGAAACAGGATCAACGCTTAGTGAATATTTTTTGAACAATTGATTGAAAATTATGTATGCATTGATTTATGAAAAGACTCTGTGAGAATATTTCTATTTTATCTTTAATTAAAAAATAATTTTAAACAGGATGCTCATTACTTTTCAAACTTATTCAGGATGAGCTTAACTGTATAATCGTCTCTTGACAACTCTTCTCATTTCTGATTGTAGAAATTTTACTGATCCCTTAAAATTATTTTAAGATATTATCTTTGCTAGGCAATTTTCCCTCATTCTTCCAAGGAAATATTATTTATTCTGGTGCTTAAAACATCTTTTCCTGACATTTAGTTATTGTTCTGAATATTAAAACTCCTTGAGGCCATCTTCATTCAAATAATAAGACATAGCAGGTTCTACTATTGTCCTATTAGAATCCTTCTTTCCCCATGAGTTAATGTGGTTATAATGTGACTTCTTTTAACAAAATAATTAAAACACCCACATGCACTATATGTATGGCATGTATTATATTTAAATTCCACATATAGCCTTATTGGTAAGTATTTTTATATAAGGGAATGAAAGAAATAATAATTGAATGAAGAGTAAAGTCTGTCTGGCGGGATGAACTAAAAAAAATAAAATACAAATATTCATGTTTTAAGAAGCAGCATTTTTAAATGTACATATATAAGAAATATAGAAAATGAAAAAATTAGCTTCACATACTAATAGTGATAATAATTTATTACCTGTGCGTACTATAATTGATTTGTTTAAAGAAACCGCATTATAATCACATTAACTCACTTCAGGGTGTTTAATGTAACAATACCATTTCCTGCTGTGTCTTACTACTTAAGTGGAGTTGCAGTTTGGTTTTCCTGCTGACTCTTCAATTGTATTCTCTAGACAAAGACAGATAGTAACTTACATCAAATTATACTTGTTTATCTAAGGAGAACATTGATCAATACCATATGATCTGAGGCCAGCTATCCTATCTGTTTTCCCTAATCACACTGCATTTAAGGAAGGGCGAAGATATCTGGCATTTTCAAATATTGGCTCAATTCAATTTACCACACATTAGGCAGCTCTGATGTGCTGCATTATGCTTGCCATTATGTAAGATTTTAGGTACACAATCTAGTTGGGCAACACACTATTTGCTCAGCACTTTGCACATTAGATAAGAGATCACATTCATTATGATGTTTAATTATCAGGATAATGAATATGATTAGTCATAGTAACTACCTAAGTAGGTAAGAGAGGTAGTATTAATCACATTTTATAGTTTTAGACATTGTTTCAGAGATCTCGGTTCTAACTGTGGTATTTCAACAACAAACTGTATTTCGTGCTACAGAATATTGTGCTTCAAAATTACAACTACCTTATATTTTATCTCTTGGTCATCTCATCATCTAAACCAAATTGTACATGTGAATGAAGTGCCCAGCACCATACCTTAGCCTCATAATTTCTCTAACATAATTGCATACCATACACTATATCTTCATGTCATTCTAAATGGCAGAATCCCTGGATTCAGGAGCTCAACCATGTACATGTATACAATTTCTTTCCTTGCAGGCCTTTTATTCCATTAGCTCTATTCTGGCTGATCTTTGTTCATACCAAGCCCCTAACTCTCTATACTTTCTTTATCATTCAGATCTCTCCTGGCTTCCTTCATTTTCTTACAAGATGATCTCATACAATAACTCATTTTAATCACTCTCTGGTCAAAAGTATGAATTTAGTTTCTGTCTTGTTATGTTTTACCACCACCTTGCAACACCCTTCTCCACAATAGCACCAGATCTGTTCAATGTGTGGAGTTCTGTGTGTCGATTTCACCCGAAACTTATGATCTGGGTCCTCATATACACTTTATACATTCCTCTCGGCATTCACCCCAAACTCACCTTTACTCCCGGGTTCCCTCTTTCCACCCATTCAAGAGATGAATTGGTGATTTTATTTCAGCAACATAAAGGGATGACAAGCACTTGAGCTAATCCTTACTTCCCTGGCCTGATGCCTGTAATTTTATTTTCATGTCCAATTAGTCTTATTACTATTTGTTTTTCTTACTGAAGTAAATGGTTTCTGTCCATCTTGTGAAAATAAAGTTTTCATCAACACAATTGATTTCATTTTCTTGTGTTTCCTGAAAGACTTTTTTCTCATATATTACCTCTTCTTCCCTACATCTTCAAACTCATCTTCCATATTGACATTTTACAACTTTATAACAGCATTTACATATTCTGGAGGACTTCTAGCGTTTAAAAAAAAAAAAAAAAAAAAAAAAAAAAAACCTCCTTCAACCTCTACTTTCTCATATTTTGTCTTTCTTACTCTTTTATCCCCACTCTTCTTCCCTTCTTGCCTCTGCTCCTTCTTGGAAGCAGCTAGTTGTCCAATAATTTTTTTCTAAGAGCGCTTCTAGTCTTTCTATTCGATCATCCTTTTCATTGTAGTTGTCCTTATTGCCATTCACTAATTATTGTGACTTCTCCCTCCTTCTACTAATATGGTACTAGCTTGCCTCCTTAAACATAAGTATATTGTGCCCAGCCATAGAAACACATATCAGAGCTGTCAGTGTACCCACCACCTTACCCCTAGGATCCATTTGCTATTTTAGCATGCAAAGGCTCACATGTTTTTCTCCGCCAAAATACAGACTGTGTCTCTTTTTGGGCCACCAAAATTTTAAAAGCTGAGCGTTTTACATCACCACATTAAAAATCTTAAAAATTAACTGACACACGGTGGGGTAGAATAATCCAGGTTCTGTGCCTTCTGTGCCCTGTGGTCAGGACAACTTTCAGGTTTGACTTGCCCAGTCTCCTGAGTTGCCCTTATGATGGAGCCGGAAGTACTCTTTAGGGAACTCTGCTTGATAGTGCAACCCTACTTGGCTTTCTTTCTTTTTAGTTCCATTTCTCCAATTTCCTACATGTTTTAGCTGCAAATACTATTGGTATCACTTTCACATAAACTGTCAGCTGGGGAACCCAAACTAAAACAAAACAAAACCAAAAAATGTGTGGAATTAATATGTGTCATCCCAGGCTTAAGGAGCTCATCTTATGTATGATTCACCGCTTACTATTTTCCTCTACCCTGGCAATTGGCAATATTCCAAACAGTGACTGCTCCATTGGCCAGAGGCCTAGAGTGAGAAAAGTATGAAACAAAGCCCACAGTTAAGTTATAATGGACACGTTGCCTGGGGATAAAAATGACGCTTTCCTTTTAAAAGATGCTAAATTATCAGATTGTTTGTTACTACAGCATAATCTAGCCAATCCTTCTACTAATGGACATGAATTTACACTTCATTTGTATCAATTTATATGTTATCAAACCAGGCTAGGTTATGCTGTGGTGATAGATTCCCAAATTTCAATGGCTTGCAATGAGAAAGGTTCATTTTTCACATCTGCTGGTCTCCTCATTCCTGGACTCATTCTGGTGAAAGAGCACACCATAAAATGTGCTTGTGGCTCTGGCAGAGGGAGAAAGAAAGCTCTAGACATTACAAGAAAATATTCAGCACATGTGACTAACTCTCATAACTCATTAGCTAAAAGCAGTCATATGACCTCATCTGACCACAGTGGAACCAGGAAATACAATTCTACATTATATCCTGCATTATAATTCCTGGCCCAATGTTGTCAGATGAGTAGTACAGAATAATCTCAGTCTCTCAAGACTGAGAGGTGAATATATTCAGAGAATTGTTTTAGTGAGATCGGTATAGTTTTCAACTCATGGATGTCCAGTTTCCATCCAAACTACTCCCTAAACCTGTTATCACTAAGGTCACCAAATACATTTTAACTTTGTGTCTCTTGAGCTATCCTTTGTACTTTAAATTGTTGAATACGATATTCTTTATTAAATTATTTGATTTTTCCATTATTTAATTAAGCATGCTTTAGAGTTTACATAAGTGAAAAATCACAGGCCGGTTTAAAAGGTAACATGGGTTGTCTCTGGCTCAGGCAAAAAGCGAAAGGAGATAAAGGTAAATCTGAAAATTCTCCTGCCAGCACATTCCTAGAAATGCTAATGCAAACAGAAGTGGATATTATCCAAGTGGATAATTTATTAAGAAGAGGAAAGTAAAAGACAGAATATTTTAATACATTTTGGGTGGGAATATTTCCTTAAGATAAAATAAATACAAACCATAAAGGAGATATTACCATAAGTTTAGCACATTAATGTTTAAACTTTGTATGAATTAACACACAAAACATAAAAAATACAAACAAATTTTATACTGGAAAGAAATATTTTTCACCCATATATTGGATAAAAGGATTTGTAACAAGAATAATAGAACGCTCCAATGATTAAGAAAAAAAAAAACAAAGAAATCATAAGGAGCTCATGAGACAAGAGATGAAGCATTTAAACAAGCCTCAGAGAAAAAACTCTGCCAAAATTTGCATGCAAAAGTGAGTTAAATATCCACAACCTCTTGAGTAATCAGGGAAACACAAATTAAAACCATATGATTTTATAGCCAACAGAACGAAAAATGTAATTAAATATAATAAATTGTTTTTAAAAATCACATGCTAGAGAAACTAAAACTTGTAATTTTGCAGGTGAGTTTACAAATCAGTGTAACATTTTGGAAAGCAATTGCGCAATATCTAATAAATTTGAAGTTGTGTATACTTTATATCCCAGTAATCTTGGGTCAAGAGAGACTCATTCATATATGCACAGAGACCATTTAGAACACTGTTGAAGCACTTTTTGTAATAGAATAAATATGGGGGTAACTCTTTCTTAATATTTACTGCAAAACTGGAATATTCATTCAATAAAATATTGTATAGCAGGTACATTATATAAACTTATATAAACTACATTATCCAGCATCAACATCAAATATAACATAGATGTAACTTACGCACATAATTTTGAGGGAGGAAAATACAAAATAAGTTGTAAATAAATATGTATAAAGTTAGATATACATATACAACTTTAAAAATTCAAAACAATAAATGTTATTTATCAATTCACTAAACTGAGGTAAAAGGACGAAAACTTGCCTATAAACATTATTTTCCACTTTCAGAATAGTAATCACCTCTAAGGTTGGAGATGAAGTGCATGAAAAACTGATAGGCAGCCTCTAAAATGGTTCTGAGAATTCTTGCCTTCTAATATTCATTTCTCTACATAATAATTGCTCTCAAGTTTGGACTGGACCTAACGACTCACTTTTAATAGATTTAATATGACAAAAGTTATGGGATATCATTTCAGGGATTAGGTTATAAAGAGATGGTGGCTTCCATCTTGAGTTTCCTCCCCAGCTCGAGCTCGCTCTCTTGCTTGCTCTGAGGAAACCAGCTGGTATGTTGTGAGCTGATCTATGGAGCGGCCCATACGGCAAAGAATTGAAGAGGCCAGAGGCTAATTGCTCAACTAGTGAGGAACTAAGGTTCTTATCCAATAGCCTACGAGGAAATGAATCCTAGTAGCAACCAAGTGAGTGAGCTTGGAAGCAGATCCTCCCACAGTAGCCCAGCCATCAGATGAGACCACAAGCCTGGCTGACATCTTGGTTGCAGCCTTGTTAGAGACCTTGAGGTACCAGTGCCTGGCCAAGGAATGTTTAGATTCCCACTCCACAGAAATGATAAAATAATGAGTGTCTATTGTTTTAGACCATGAAGTTTTGGGGTAAATTTCGAAGTTGCAACAGCTAACTAATACAGGAAGGCTGGAGAAGTAACTGAAAAGGTCTGGCAACCTGGTAAAATCAGTGAATTTCCACCAGGACTCTTGTTCCATTTCTCTGTACTTAGCTTGGCTTTACCATACTCTGTGATTTTAACCTCATGCTGGTGGTAAGATAACTATCACAGCTTCATGTTTTACAGTCACTCATATCTAGCCAGTGCTGTCCAGTGAAAATATAATGGGAGCCACAAATATAATTTTAAAATTTTTAGAAAAACGTGCTTAAAAAAGTAAATAAGACCTAATAAAATTAATTTTAATAATATATTTTATTTAACCCAACATAATCAAAACACCTATTCCCACCCGTAATCTACATAATCAAATTATTGAGATATTTTGCATTCCGTTTGTCATGCTAAATATATATATGTGAATATTTTGAAATATGTATAGATGAAAAAGTGGATTCATATTTCAAAGTTTTTTTAAATGTATTTAAAAGTTTTCCAATAATAAAATTGAGTATCAGTTTTTAAATTTAATTATGATTAATGAAATTTAAGAACATTTTCTTCTATCAAATTAAATTATTTTATTCAATTAATACAATTTTATTTATTAACTTTGCTAGCTACATTTCAATTACCCAACAACCACATGTAACCAGTAGCTGCCATATTGGATGGTCTGATTCCAGAAAAATTTTTCTTGAAACATAACTTTTATTTTTTTCCAGCTATCAGCAATTTCCTTTTGTTGTTTTTTGGCTAATTTGGACCATATACGTATATGTATTTTAAGTGATCCTTTTAAAGGGGTATAAAATTCTACTTTAGAAAAGTTGTTCTAACCCTTTCTGTATTGTAGATTCACCTAGAGAGATTTTTAAAAATCCTGTGTTTCGCTTTCAAATTCAGGCATTCTAATGAGCTTAGTTGGTTCTACGTATCAAATTGTTTTTTTAAGAGCTTCTCGCAGAGGAAGGATTAAAAAAAAAGAGTATGTTCTGTGTTTCTACTTACTAATTAAAACAGAACCTTTGGAATGGGTCCTGAGAATTGCTCTTTTTCTTTTTTTTCTAAGTTCCAAGTGATCATGATGCTGGTCAAGGAAGGGAATAACTGGTTAGAATCAATGCCCAAGCCTGAGGATTGTGCTTGAGATAGATTCTCCTATCTCAAGACACAGGGCTTCACAGGAAGGAGAGATAATTACTGGATGGAAACCAGAACTGAGAAGAGAAATAAATTGTCTGTACATAATTGTACATCAACTGTCTCTGCTATACTGTCTGGGTTTTCCTTCTAACTTTTAGGTATATTTTCAGTCTCTGTCACTCCTTTTACATTGTTGGCCCTCCCTTAAATGGTGTTACTCCCTATGTTCCTGTTGCCAGCTTCTCACTGTGCGTTTTGCTTTATTCCACTCTTTCCCATCTTGAGTTTTCACTACCATCTGTAACATGATCACTCGTGGCTCCAAAAAGAATAATCCATAATGCTTTGCCTTCTACATTTCAGGTTATCACTTGAAAATAATTCTGATTCATTGCAACTTGACTGCCAGACACTTGTTTTTTCACATTAACTTTTGAAACTCAACATTAATACAACAATTTTATTGTTTTTGTGCTATAGCAGTTACTGTATGTTGCAACAGTAAAATGTATGTCCAACAGTATTGCTGTAATTTTTAGCTACTGAAAGAACTATTTCTTTAATTTTTTAAATTCAAAGCTATAAAATTGACTCCTGACTACCTATTGCTATTTTAGTGTTTAGTGTGCTTCAATGATAAATATAATATGACCATGCCTGAAAACTATACAAGCTTCAAAAAAGTGGGTTTTTGTTTATAATGTGCTAGAATCTAGGGTTTTTATTTATTTATTCATTTTCTGAGTTATTGGTGAAATTGCTAATATCCAAGAACCACAGCTTTGTCTCATCCATTGGCCTCTTCTATAGCCTCTCTATAATAGTCCCTGGTAGGGTGGAAAGACTTTCAAGGATTTTCTTAAAGAAATATATTTGTTTTGTTATCTCCGAGAAACAGAGAGAAAATGTAAACATATCTATGTTAGAATAATTTGACAGCATAACTGATATAAATTTTCCAGAATGGGAGCAGTTATTTTTTCAAGTCAGCAGATTATTTAGAATAATATTCTGTAAGATTTCTCTGACTTAAAATTATTTCTATTTCTTTACTCATTAATTTGTCTTCTAGGATCTTATCTAAATGGAATAAACAAAAATACAATAAAAGCATTATGCTCAAATTTATTATGTAGAGTAGTCATCCTATTGAGACTTTGGAAATATTGCACATTTTCATCAATAAACACAATTTAAGTGAAATGGATTCTTACACAAATTTTAAGGTAATGTTTACGAAAAATTTCAAACATAAGTGAAAATTATTTTTAAAATATTTAGTAAGAAAGTTTATTTTTCTTGGTTGGGTCTAAGACCTGTGCTACATCTTTCTTTTGAGGAATGAGGCCAAGAAGGAATAAAGGTGAGCCCGGGAAAAGGTAGACTTGTTTCTCCTGGCTGTCTCTGCTGAATAGTCCTAATTCTTGGCCAGGCATATTTTTAGAACATCCTTGGCCCATATCTCTTTGTTAATAATAAGAATAATATCATGCCTGTAATCCCAACACTTTGGTTGGCCGAGGCAGCTGGAACACGAGATCAGGAGTTCAAGACCAACCTGACCAATATGGCGAAACCCTGTCTCTACTAAAAATACAAAAATTAACCGTGTGTGGTGGTGCATGCCTGTAGTCCCAGCTACTTGAGTAGCTGAGGCAGGAGGATCACTTGAACTTGGGAGGCGGAGGTTGCAGTGAGCTGAGATTGTGCCACTGTACTTCAGCCTGGGTGACAGAGCCAGATTCCATCTCAAATAAATAAATAAATAAATAAATAAATAAATAGTCCTAATTCTTTTGAATTATATTAATTATATTTCACCTGTGCCATGCTTGGCTTGGCACAACCAGTTATACTGTAAATATGCACAGTCATACCACAATGCGAGGCAGAAATGGCTAATTGATAATGACCAATATTTTAGACTATTCTTACAAAGATTTTCTTTGAGAAAGAAGTTTGTAGAGCAGGTTTTATGGATGTATGTATATATAAACCTACATCACCAGCTAAATTTGGTTGGACATATGGACATATGGTTCTTCTGAGGGAACTTTAGGATTAAAATTGCAAAAATAGGTGAACATCACACTGGAAAGTTCTTAATGAAAGACTCACATTAATTTAGAAGCATAATCTAAAGATCTGCACTATTAAAACAGGGCTTCATGACTATGTACCAGTCATATTTCACAGTATAAATTGTTAGAGTAAAATCTTATGATAGTATTGACAATGTAATAGAAGAAATATGATCAGCAGGACTTGTCAAGTAATTGTTAGAGAATTGTCAGGTCAAAAGTAAAGAGAAGAATAAAGTCAACACAATTTTCTGCTTGTGTGATTGCTATTTTCAGGAAGTCAACTCAGAAATAAGCAGTCCTGGAGCAAGAAGCTGATGTACAATTGCTAAGTAAATTAAGAGTCTTTCATTAAACATCTGGGGATCTGCTATATTAGTTAGTTATTGAACAATATAAGAAGGGAAAAAGTCATTCATCTTAATCATGGTAATTTTTAAAAGGTAAAATAACCAGGCTAGAATCACTCCGAGTTTAGCATTTTTTAGAACTATAATATGTAGTGTAATTTAAGTACTTTTATATTTTTTTATTTTGCAATGTGTGATCAGTGTTAATGTTTTATTTTTGTTACTCTAAAAATTATATACAAGTATTCTATTTCTTTAAAAAATGAAAATGCTACAAAAGCAATAGATATAAAATAACAAATTTGTACTTAAGACCTATATACATGCATAGTGTTGAATATATATTCATAATTCATAATATTCATAATTCTAATACAAATATCTAATAATATATTGAAAATTTTAATACATTGGTATTTTAAACTTAAAATATTTTACACAGAACTAGGTTTATTTGCAAAGATATATAAATTATACATTTTAAATACACAGAGCTCAACAGCAGTTTCAAAGACTCTTCTCTAAATGTTTGAGGTATTGGTACATTTCATTTCACTAACTGTAATAGATAGAAATATTTATCTAGTTTTGTCAGTCTTTCCAAATATATTGCCAAAAATCAAGCAGAATAAGAGAGCAGAATAATTAAGAAAAGAAATTGCTATATGAAACAGTGAAAGAGAAAATCTATATTGTCTAAAATGAGGAGTGCTATTTATATATGCTTTTCCATGAAGGACAATTCAGAAAATGTTTAGTGGCTTTAATGTATTAGATTTTGAAAAAAATATATATATACATACATATATCTATCTATATCTATATCTATCTATATCTATATCTATATCTATATCTATATCTATCTATATCTATATATATATTTTTTGAGATGGAGTCTCGCTCTGTCACCTGGGCTGGAGTGCAGTGGCCAGATCTCAGCTCACTGCAAGCTCCATCTCCCGGGTTTACGCCATTCTCCTGCCTCAGCCTCCCAAGTAGCTGGGACTACAGGCGCCCGCCACCTCACCTGGCTAGTTTTTTGTATTTTTTAGTAGAGAAGGGGTTTCACCGGGTTAGCCAGGATGGTCTTGATCTCCTGACCTCGTGATCCGCCTGTCTCAGCCTCCCAAAGTGCTGGGATTACAGGCTTGAGCCACCGCGCCTGGCTGAAAAATATTTTTATATTTCCAAGTAATTAAAAAGTAAGAAATAATTTTATATTAAAATAAATGAGTTGTATTTATTCTGTTTATTTTCCATTTGTATTTATTAAATTTTAACTTAAATTGAATATCTGTTTTAGCTCTCAAATTATATACTAATTTGCATAAGTAGTTCATAAGTATATTTATACTTTTTTGTATACCTTTGTCACTAAAGATTTTGTAATTGGGTTAAACAAAATCTAGTTATAAGAATGACCAAAATTTTAAAAGCACGTTTGTAGTTTTATGAGAAAAATAAATGACACAAAACAAACTCTAAAAATAAAAAAAAAACAAAACAAATACTGGCCTTCATATTTCTGCTTTGCAAAAAACAGCTTTTATTGAGATATAATTCATATAGTATACAATTAACTCATTCAAAGTATACAATTCAATGACTTTTAGTATTATCAGAGTTATGCACCCTTTACCATCTAGGTTTACCATATTCCCATCAGTTCCAAAAGAAACACCATACTCAGTAGTAGTCACTTCCCATTTTCTCCCAACCACCTGTCTCTTCAGCCCCTAGCAACCACCAACCTACTTTCTGTGTCTATAGATGTACCTATTCTGAACACTTCATATAAATAGAATTACAAAATTATATGTCCACACAAAATCTTGTATAAGAATGTTCATAAGCAACATTTTTCATATGCAAAAGGTGGAAACCACCCAAATATCTTTCATATGGTCACACTTATAAATAGATTTTGAATAACCCAATTAGAAAGTCTTTAGTGATAAAAGTGTGTAAAATAATATATAAATACAGTTATAAAGCACTTAATATATAATTTAAGATCTAAATTTGAGGTCATGCATGTGATCTTTTGTATCTGGCCTCTTTAACCTAGTATTAGGGTTTCAAGGTTCATTCATGTTGTAGCATGAATCAGTACATCATTCTTTAAATAGCTGAATATTATTGCATTGTATAGAAATGCCAAATTTTAATTATTCAATTAAGATGAAAGATATTTGGGCAGTTTCCAACTTTTAGATATTAGGAATAATGTTGCTGTAAACATTCTTATCCAAATTTTTGTGTGAGCATATGCTTTTCTTTTCTTTTTTTTTTGTATGTGTCTATCTAGGGGTGGAAATGGATAGGTCATAGAGTAACTGTATGTTTAATCTTTGAGGAATTTCTGTACTGTTTTTCAAAGCAGCTGAACCATTTTACATTTCCATCATCAATGTATGAGGGTTCCAAATTTCTGACTCTTTTTTTTTCAGCCACGCTAGCGCATAGGGCGTGGTTTCTCATTATAGTTTCGATTTGCATTTCCCATGTGACTAGTGACATTGAATACATTTTCATGCGCTTATTGGTCATTTGAGTATCTTCCTTGAATAAATGTCTACACAAATTCTTTGCCTGATTTAAAATTGAGTTATTCATTTTACTATTGAGTTGTAAGTGTTCTTTATATATTCTGAATCTAAGATCTTTACCATATATTTGATTTACAAATATTTTCTAATATTCTGATGGTTATCTTTTTATTGCCTGATGGCTTCCTTGAAGCATAAATGTTAACTTTTATGAAGTCAATTATTATTTTCTTTTTCTTTTATTGTGCCTTTGATGTCAAATATAATTTTCTTTTGTTATTTGTGCTTTGGATGTCAAATATAAGAAAACATTGCCTAATTTAAGGCCACAACAAATTATAGCTATGTATTTATCTAAAAGTTTTATAGTTTTAGCTCTTACACTTAGATCTTCAGTACATTTGAAACTGCCTTTGCAAAGATTACTGTAAGAGAAGTCTAGCATGGCTGACTCCATCTTGTTCCTATCCTCACAGACTTGCTGTCCTCTCATTCCTGGGTGTAGGCCAAGCTGAACATAAGAGAAATTAAGTTTATAGTTTAACTTTGAAGTAAGGATGATTATAGTCTTTCCCTAAAACTAACTATTTCCTTGTTCAGGGACCAAAAACCACCTCTGTAAAGTTAATGATAGGCCATGAGATTAGGATTATAGGGGGGCCATGAATTCTGCTAAAATGTAAACATAGTTTCGATAATCTCTCACTACTCAGGAGTCATGCAGCCAGAGGTCAAAGGATTTGTGACTTCCTCAATTGCTCTTACAGATAACATTACTATTGGAAAAATCTAAGATTGGTATTTGGAGGTGTTTTTCAGACTTTTGCATTCTGGTAATCAACTGACCCCATCTGGTCATGACTCCTGACTCAAATGGTTACGTGTCCCTCACTCAGAAGCAAACTCAGTGTATAAGGACTATTTTCCATGTCTCTATGATTGCATTCCCAACTATTCAGGAACAGCCATTCCCTAGTTCTCTACCAACCAAAGTATCCTTGAAAAATGCCAACCTCTTAGCCTTTGGGAGACTGATTTGAGTAATAAACTCTGTCTTCCACGTGGCTAGCTTCGTATTAATTAAGCTCTCTTTTACTGCAATACCATGGTTTTGGTGAATTGGTTTTATCTGTGTGGGCAGGAAAAGCTTGTCAGGTGACAACAAATTTTGAGTTGATTTTTGTGTATAGTGTAAGGTAGGGATTTAATTTTGATCTTTTGTATTTACATATCCAGGTGTCCCAGCACCGTTTGTTGAAAAGGATATTCTTTTCCTATTGAAATACTGTCTTGGCAGCCAAACTGAAAATGAATTAGGTAAAGATTTTATTTCTGAACTTTCAATTATGTTCCACTGATCTATCTATAAGTCAATCATTATACCTATTTTGATTACTGTAACTTTGTACTAAATTGTAAAATCAGGAAATGTGAAATTTTCAAATTAATTTTATCGCTTTGGCTATTCTGGCTCCCTTGCATATCTATATGAATTTGAAGGCTAGCTTGTCATTTTTTTTGTGTAAAAAGTCAGGTGGGATTTTGCTGGGAATTTCACTGAATTCATAGATCAATTTAGGGAGTATCTGAACCTAATTTTTATAGTTGCACAAATTGAGATTTCCCCAACTGTGGGGTAACCACATTTAAAGTATCTGGGAATTATTTGCTATAATGGATATTTACATTCTGCCCACTAATGCTCATTGGATGGTTATTCATAGTTAGTTTGACACAAATTTAGAAAGTTTGCAATATATTAATTCATTCTTAATACGAAAACTATTCTAGAGACCTTGCTGAAGGCATAAGAGGCAAGAAATTCAACATCACAGGTCTTCATATTTCCATCTTTGTTGTACACAATCCAGTTTCCTTATTACTTGTAAAGTATTTTGAGCATTCCCTCTAAGGGTCTGTCTACTGTCTAGAGACAAATATTTTGTAGGTAACTAAATTTTTTTTCTATTTTTCAGTTCATCATTTATCTCATTGGTTGTCCCAAAATAACAATACTCATTTGATGTGCATTTTTAGAAGTCAAATAATTATAATCTATTTTCCTTTTACAGTATTTAAAGAAATATATTCATTAGACATGTTTTAACTAAGAAACAATAATAAAATTAAACAATGCGTGGAAATAATATTTTAATAAAAATCCTGAGAGCAATTTCTGATGCATGTATTTAACAAATCAGTAGTGCTTCTGTGTTGTAGATGTGTTCTTAGTCCTTTATGGGTGTTAAATTTTTATAATGATCGATTCTGTTCCAAGATGGCTGAAGAGGAACAGCTCTGGTCTGTAGCTCCCAGCGTGATTGATGCAGAAGATGAGTGATTTCTGCATTTCCAACTGAGGTACCTGTTTCATGTCATTGGGAATGGTTGGGCAGTGAGTGCAGCCCACAGAAGGCAATCTGAAACAGGGCAGGGCATCACTTCACCAGGGAAACGCAAGGGGTCAGGGGATTTTTCTTTCCTAACCAACGGAAACCGTGACAGACTGTACTTGGAAAATCAGGACACTCCTGCTTAAATACTGTGCTTTTCTAATGCTCTTAGCAAACGGCACACCAGGAGATTATATCTTGCACCTAGCTTGGCAGTTCCCACACCTACGGAGCCTTGCTCACTGCTAGCATAGCAGTCTGAGATCAAACTGTGAGGCAGCAGCCTGGCTGGGGGAGGGGCATCCACCATTGCTGAGACTTGAGTAGGTAAACAAAGCAGCCAGGGAAACTAGAACTGGGTGGAGCCCACCACAGCTCAGCAAGGCCTATTGCCTCTGTAGATTCCACCTCTGGGGGCAGGGCATAGCTGAACAAAAGGCAGCAGAAATTTCTGCAGACTTAAACATCCCTGTCTGACAGCTCTGAAGAGAGCAGTGGTTCTTCCAGCGTGGTGTTTGAGCTCTGAGAACGAACAGACTGCCTCCTCAAGTGGGTCCCTGACCCCCAAGCAGCCTAACTGGCAGGCACCCCCCAGTAGGGGCAGACTGACACCTCACACAGGTGGTGCCCCTCTGGGACTAAGCTCCCAGAGGAAGGATCAGGTAGCAATATTTACTGTTCTGCAATATTTGTTATTCTGCAGCCTCTGCTGGTGATACCCAGGCAAGCAGGGTCTGTAGCGGACCTCCAGCCAACTCCAACAGACCTGCAGCTGAGGGACCTGACTGTTAGAAAGCAAACTAACAAACAGAAAAGAATAGCATCAACATCAACAAAAAGGACATCCACACTAAAACCCCTTCTGTAGGTCACCAACATCAAAGACCAAAGGTAGATAAAACCACACAAGATGGGGAGAAACCAGAGCAGAAAATCCAAAAATTCTAAAAGCCAGAGTGACTCGTCTCATCCAAAGTATTGAAGCTCCTTGCCAGAAATGGAACAAAGCTCGATGGAGGATGATTTTGATGGGCTTACAGAAGTAGGCTTCAGATGGTCAGTAATAACAAACTTCTCCGAGCTAAAGGAGGATGTTTGAACCCATCAAAAGGAAGCTAAAGACCTTCAAAAAAGATTAGACAAATGGCTAACTAGAATAAACAGTGTAGAGAAGACCTTAAGTGACCTGATGGAGCTGAAAACCATGGCACAAGAACTATGTGACACGTGCACAAGCTTCAGTAGCTGATTTGATCAAGTGGAAGAAAGGGTATCAGTGATTGAAGTTCAAATTAATGAAAAAGAGTGAGAAGAAAAGTTTAGAGAAAAAAGTGTAAAAAGAAATGAACAAAGCCTCCAAGAAATATGGGACTATGTGAAAAGACCAAATTTACATTTGATTGGTATACCTGAAAGTGACAGGGAGAATGGAAATAAGTTGGAAAATATTCTTCAGGGTATTATCCAGGAGAACTTCTCCAACCTATCAAGGCAGGTCAACATTCAAATTCAGGAAGTACAGAGAACATCACAAAGATACTCCTCGAGAAGAACAACCCCAAGACACGTAATTGTCAGATTCACCAAGGTTGAAATGAAGGAAAAATTGTTAATGGCAACCAGAGAGAAAGGTTGGCTTACCCACAAAGGGAAGTCCATCAGACTAACAGCAGATCTCTCGGCAGAAACCCTACAAGCTAGAAGAGAGTGGGGGCCAATATTCAACATTCTTAAAGAAAATAATTTTCAACCTAGAATTTCATATCCAGCCAAACTAAGCTTCATAAGTGAAGGAGAAAGAAAATCCTTTATAAACAAGCAAATGCTGAAAGATTTTATCAGCACGAGGCTGTTCTCACTAGGCCTTTTAGATTGCCTCCCTGCCCCCCAGTTCACTGCTTTTAATGAGTTTCCTAAACTCATGCACTGATATTCAGCTGAATATTAGAGGGCGCATCTTGCAGATCTCTGAGGTTCTCTGGCATCTCTCTAGTTATTGGTACTCATTTTCCATGAACTGTAGCCATTTTGGATTTCCTGGGCCCCCAGCTATATCTTCTCAACTCAGGGAGACTACCAAGCCTGACTGGATTATTTCTTCCTGCACACAGTCTATAAAATGTCTTGAGGAGTAAACTGAGGCAATTATTGGACTCACCTTCTTTGTTTCCAATGTCTATAGTCCTTTAATATCCAATATCTAGTGTCCTAAAAACCATTGTGTGTGTATACATATATATGTATATATTATGTACATGTATATGTAATATATATTATATACTAATGTGTATATGTGTGTGTATGCATGCATGTGTGTGTGTATGTATATATATACTTGATGAGAAGCAGAAGTTTCACAGTATGATTTTCATCAATCAAAATACAGAGCAAAAAACCCTAACACCAAAATACAAAATATAAAACCTAAACTATTAGTACTGTTAGGAGAATTAAAACTAGTAATCTTAACTTATTTAAATAAATAACTTCAATCGGTCTTACACATTTCTTACATATATCCATGAGTTTAGATCAGAGAAGCACTTATCTTCAAAGCAATTATATTGATGCCCATCATAAAACTTTGATTATAGGCCTATAACTTCCCACAGATTAACCTTCAACCACTGTGACTTCCACTCATTCCTTCCACTCTTACATTCATTCCTGGCCTTAAATTCTTGTATGACTTGGATTTCAATACCTCTATTCATCATAAATAATGATGTTTTATATACAGTTAGATTTCCTTTGTCCAAATAGATGGCTTCTTATTTACTTTAATATTTCTCTGGGTCTTCCATCTAGCATTCTCTCACACTTCTTATTCTTTAGGACTTATTTTTGTTGAGTCCCACCACTAGCTCACCAGGGTGACAGAAAAAAAAAATCAATATTTTCTATCTAGAAATGTTAGTCAATCACCTATTTTCAGAACAAAAGCTAAACAGTGCTGAGAAAAAGAACACCTGTGTAGTTTGCTGAATCAGTCTGATAAATGCTGGCAAGCCACAAAGCAGTAAGTATTGATGTAAATTTACCTTCACTTTCTGGTTGATAATAGTTCATATGAGTAAAGGAAGATTATTCCAGAGATAATTAATTTAAAAATAGGTTCAATTAACATTGTAAGTATTTAAAGAGTACTTCTCTTGGCTTTATGTTGGGTTAGATTTTTTGAATTTCCTTTTAAGACCAGAATTAGGCCCTGTAAAAATGAAACTAAACAGAACAAAGCAAAAAAAAACGGAGACCAGAAATTCACTAGGCGTTATTACCAAAAACTTGACATAAAATGGATTAAACAGGAATATGTGTATTTAATAATGTTAGTGATTAAGGAAAACAGACTCATCATTTGTTCAAAGAAACAAGCAGAAACCTAGAAATGGGATCAAGGTTAAGTGATTAAGAGGCATATCAATCCAAAAAAAATAGTGGTTTTATATATTTAAAAACAAACAAACAAAACAGGTGCGAATGAAGCCAGAGGCTTCTGATATTTGCTTTAAAAAGATAACAAAATTGGAGAACTAACACTAGTTTATTTTGAGAATTATAAAGCTACAGTAATCAAAACTGTGTAGTATTGGCATCAAGTTAGATAAATACATCAATGGAACAGAGTGGAATCTAGAATAGACTCAAATATATATTATCTTCATCAATTTGAGTTGCTATGACAAACTACCATGAACTGAGCAGCTTATATGCTACAGAAATTTATTTTTGGAGTAAAAAAACAGTTTTGGAGACTGGTAAAACCATAATTAAGACTCTGTTGTGGCTGAGTGCAGTGGCTCATGCCTGTAATCCCAGCACTTTGGGAGGCCAATGCTGGTGGATCATGAGGTCAGCAGATCGAGACCACCCTGGCTAACATGGTGAACCTCTGTCTCTGCTAAAAATACAAAAATTAGCCAGGTATGGTGGAGGGCGCCTGTACTCCCAGGTACTCAGGAGGATGAGGCAGGAGAATTGCTTGAACTTGGGAAGCAGAGGTAGTGAGCCGAGATCATGTCACTGCACTATAGCCTGGATGACAGAGCGAGACTCTGTCTCAAAAAAAAAAAAAAAAAAAAAAAAGACTGTTGTCTGGCGGGCCAGCTTCCTGGTTCCTATACAACTGTCTTCTTGCAGCATCCTCACATGGCAGAAGTAGACAATGGACCACTCACTCTAGGGTGTCTTTGTAAGTTAATTAACCCCATTTTTGAGGGCTCTGTCCTTATGACCTAGTCAATCTCCCAAAGGCACCACCTTTTAATACCATCGCATTGGGAATTAAGTTTCAACATATAAATTTTGGTAGGAAATAAACCTTCAGTCTATGGCATATATGGACAATTGATTTCAACAAAGAAGAATAGGAAATTACATGGAAAAATGACAGTCTTTCCAAAATATGGTGGTGAGATAATTGGATATTCACATGTAAAATGTAAACTTTAATTCATATCTTGCACTTTATACAAATATTTTCTCAAAATAAATCATAGGCCAACATTTAAAATCAAAACTATAATATTTTCAGAAATAATAGTAAGAGAAAATCTACGTGATATTGTGCTAGGCAAATATTTCTTACATATTATACCAAAAATATCCATACAAGGAATAAATTAATAATTCAGATTTTCTCAACAGTGAAAAACTTCTGCTCTTCAAAAGACATTCTTAAGAGAATATACAGATAACCTATATATTGGAATAAACTATTTGCAATGCATAAATTTTATAAAGGACAAGTCATCACAACATATTTTTGTAAAAAGATTTCAAAACTCCTTGAAAAGATACTAAACAATCCCATTAAAAATAGGCAAAATATTCATTACATGGTTCTATTGTATGATGCTGAGGTTTCGGGTATGGATTCCATCACCCAGGTTGTAAGCATGATACCCAATAAGCAGTTTTTTAACCTATGACCTTCTTTATCCCTCTCCACTCTAGTAGTTTGCAGGGTCTATTGTTATCATCTTTACGTCCATCTGTACTCAGTGTTTAGCTCCCACTAATAAGTGACAACATGTGGTATTTGGTTTTCTGTTTGTATGGTGATTTGCTTAGGATCATGACCCCCAGCTACATCCATGTTGCTGCAAAGGACATGGTTTTTTTTTTTTTTTTTTTTTTTTTTTTTTTTTTTTTTTTTTATGGCTGTGTATTTATTCCATGATGTACATGAACCACATTTTCTTTATCCAACCCACCACTGATGGACACCTAGGTTGATTCCATATCTTTGCTATTGTGAATAGCATTGCATTGAACATATGAGTGCATGTGTCTTTTTGGTTGAATGATTTATTTTCTTCGGGTGGATACCTAGTAATGGGATTGCTGGGTCAAATGGTAGCTCTGTTTTAAATTATTTGAGAAAACCCCAGACTGCTTTCCACAGTAGCTGAACTAATTTATATTCTCATTAGCCATGTAAAAGTGTTTCCTTTTTCTCAACCTTGCTTCTTTGACTTGTAAAAAGGAGCCATCCTGACTGGTGTGAGATGGTAGGTATTTTATTGTGGTTTTGATTTACATTTCTCTGATGATTAGTGATGACAAGCATTTTTCCTATGCTTCTTTGCTACATGTATGTCTTCTTTTGAGAAGGGTCTGCTCATGTCTTTTGCCAATTTTTAAATATGGTTATTTGTTTTTGTTTTTGTTTTTTTTTTTTTTTTTGCTTGTTGATTTAAGTTCCTTATAGGTTTTGAATATTAGATATTTGTCATATGCAGAGTTTGCAAATATTTTCTCCCATTCTAGAAGTTGTCTGTTTACTCTGTTGATTTTTTTTTTCTGTACAGAAGCTCTTTTGTTTAATTATGTTACACATGTCAATTTTTGTTTTTGCTGCAATTGCTTTTGGGAATGTAGTCAAAAATTCTTTGCCAAGACCAATGGGGAGAAGCGGATTTCCTAGGTTGTCTTCTAAGATGTGACAAACCTGCACATGTACCCCTGAATCCTAAATTAAAGTTGAACTTATATAAGAGTTAAACAAGCCTTTATATAAAGATTTGGATTATGTGACAAAGAAAGCATGAGAAAATGGAGAAGAATGATTTTACAAATGGTATTGGGATATTTTGGAATCACACTCATAATAAATATTAGATGAGTTCAGTAGTATATAATAGATATGCACACAAACACATACACATACATACACACACTTTGTATAAATATATGTACATACAGATATATATGTATACATGTCCATGTGCATATATGTGTATATATGTGTATGCATTTGTATATATACATATAAACTTTTTTAAGTAGACCAAATATTTGAAAAGATATTTCACAAAAGAAAAGATACAGATGACAAATAAATACATGAAAAGAGGCTGAACATCATTAGTCATAAAGAAAATGCAAATTAAGTCATATCTATCTATTACTACCCACTTTATATATGGCAAAAACTAAGAAATATGGTCCTAACAACTGTTGACAAGGGTGTGAAGAACTGAAATTCTCATCCATGGTGTTGAGAATGTCAAATGATAGAGTCACTGTGGAAGTAGTTTGAGACTTTCTTAAATACTCCAACCTAGACCTGCTATATATCCCAGCCATTTCACTTCAAAGTAATCAACCAAGAGAAATGAAAAGTGTTGTTTATACGGAAAGCTGTGTATTGATATTTATATAGGCTTTATTTGTGATAGTCCCAAATAGTAAAAAAAAAAAAAAATCCAAATAACCACCAACACATAAATGAATTTAAAGATGTTCTATGCTCATACAGTTGATAACAACAGCAATAAAATAAAGCAATTATTAATATATGTAGCAACAAGGATGAATCCCAGTGTAATAATGTTTAGTGAAAAATGTAATATGCAATGTAAAATCGAATATATAGTGTGTGATTACAGTTATTTAAAACTCTAGGAAAAGGCATAATTGCAGAATACAGAGAACTGATTGGGGATGATGAAGGATTAGGCCAGGGTGGAAGGCAGGATTATAAATGCACATGAAACTTTTCAAAATGATGGCTATGTTTGCTCTTTCTATTGTGGTCATAGTTTCACAGGTCTGTGCTTAAGTCAAAACCTATCAAACTGTGAGCCAGGTGTGGTGGTTCATGCCTGTAATCCCAGCACTTTGGGAGGCCGAGGCAGGTGGATCACCTGAAGTCAGAAGTTCGAGACCAGCATGGCCAACATGGTGGAACCCTGTCTCTACTAATAATACAAAAATTAGCTGGATATGGTGGCATGCGTTTGTAGTCCCAGCTACTTGGGAGGCTAAGGCTGGAGAATCTCTTGAACCCAGGAGGCGGGGTTGCAGTGAGCACAAATTGCGCCACTGCACTCCAGCCTGGGTCACAGAGTGATACTCTGTCTAAAAAATAAATAAATAAATACAATAATTAAAATACAAAAAATAAAACCTATCAAACTGTGTATTTTAGCTATGAGCTGTTAATTACATGTCAATTTTATCTCAATAAAGCAGGTAGAAATTTAAAAAAATATATATTGTAGGCTGGGCGTGATGGCTCATGCCTATAATCCCAGCACTTTGGGAGGCCGATGTGGGCAGATAACTTGAGGTCAGGAGTTTGATGTCAGCCTGGCCACCATGGTGAAACCTCGTTTCTACTAAAAGTACAAAAATTATCTGGGCAAGGTGGTGCACGCTTGTAATCCCAGCTACTCAGGAGGCTGAGGTAGTAGAATTGCATGGACCCAGGAGGTGGAAGTTGCAGTGAGCTGAGATGGAGCCACTGCACTCTAGCTTGGGTGACACAGCGAGACCCTGTCCCCCCCAACAAAAGAAAAAAAAGAACATATATTATAAATAAATCATGAAATTTGGAACAGTTTAGAGAGTTTCATTAATTACAAAATGCTAATATGATAATTTGATGCGATTAGGAAAAACTAACATGACATCACTATATGATAAGACCTAAAGTAAAGTTAATGCACAAAATCTATACCATAAACCCCTGTATTCTTTCTTGAGATGACTAAAGCTAAAATACAGAGGTAAACGCAATCAGTTGAGAGATAATTCTTAGTGCATATATGATTAACATAAACCATTTGTTCAAGATGGATCAAACTTTCCCTGGTAGTGTGTATTTAGAAAATTAATTCCTACAGTTTTTCCAAAAGAAGATGTTATATATTATACTGTCAGGAATAGCTTAATTACTGTATGTGTATACACACTATAAAATATGTATACTTTGTTACAACATCTTTTAGTGCAGGGTAAAAGCATACATTTTTGCAATCATTCTGTAATGAACTAATAGATGCAAAGTACACATGGTTGACATCCACATTGAGAAGTGGGTGGGGTATAAAGCTTCAAAGAATATAGGACTTTATTGTCTTTCAGAGAATAGTTCTACTACATTATTACTTGATATAAATCTTGCAAGAAAAATTAGACATCATATAAGTTGAGGTTATAGGTACCCATATAAATTACTTCAATAAAGCATCTTTCAAATGAAAGTTTAAAGCCAAATAACTTTACCAAGTTGCCAAGACAAAGATTTTGCAAACTATAATTACAGATAATGAAACACTTTGATTTGTTAGAGTCTTGCTAGTTTTATGTCAATTAAATAACTCATTTTGTGGTCCAAAATTATATTGTGTTGAAGGAGAATAAATTAAATTACTATTGCTTTCCTCAATTAGAGAAGTATGTAATTATACTAATTTGTTGTTTTTCTATGGATGCATTATTCACATTTAGAAAACTACCTGTTTTCTGTAGTTGAACTACCAATTCATTCTGCTAAATCTGTAGGGTTTTTTTTTTTTTTTTTTTGGTTGTTTATTTATTTATTTATTTTTATTTTTTATTTTATTTTTTATTTTTTTTTGAAATGGAGTCCTGCTCTGTCCCCTGGCTGGAGTGCAGTGGCGCCATCTCTGCTCACTGCAAGCTCCACCTCCCGGGATCAGGCCATTCTCCTGCCTCAGCCTCCTGAGTAGCTGGGACTACAGGCGACCGCCACCGCGCCCGGCTAATTTTTTGTATTTTTAGTAGAGACAGGGTTATTTATTTTTTTATTTTTTATTTTTGAGACAGAGTCTGGCTCTGTCGCCCAGGCAGGAGTGCAGTGGCGCCATCTCCACTCACTGAAAGTTCCACCTCCCGCGTTCACGCCTTTCTCCAGCCTCAGCCTCCAGAGTAGCTGGGACTACAGGCGCCCGCCCCCGCGCCCTACTAATTTTTTGTATTTTTAGTAGAGATGGGGTTTCACCGTGTTAGCCAGGATGGTCTCGATCTCCTGACCTCGTGATCTGCCCGCCTCCACCTTCCAAAGTGCTGGGGTTACAGAGGTGAGCCACCACGCCCGGCCTAAATCTGTAGTTGTAAGTCCAAAAAATGTATATTTTTGAAAGAGTTTAAAAAGCAAAATGCTGGTATACCGTTTCTGCTTATTTTGATTCAGTGATATTTATGTACAGATTTTGTCTCTGGATCAGTATGAAGCCATTTATAAGGAACTCATGCAATTTTGACTATAGATATCCACAGGGACAAATAGTGAGAAAAATAATTAAAATTGCAAACTATAAGTGTGTTCTTAATCAATGTGTTTAACGAATGATTGAAACTATAACCATGGTGAGCTGTTGATGATATTACCTGAAGACTGCCAGATTTTCATACAAAATACTGACTGACTCAAATACTTTACTTTTCTAGTAAACTAATAATCAATTTGTATTCTTTTAGTCTGTTTCTTGGCTTTCAAACAAACAAGTATTTACTTGTTACCTATATTTGCACAGCACCCTAGGATCACAGAGTAAAATTACAGAACAATGGAATTCTCAAAACTTCACCAGTGTAACGGAAATACTGGATGGGTATTTAATGTAAACAATTTTTGTCTGAAGTTATCTTTGTTTTAAAATAGAGAGTATGTATTTAAATTGTAACATTGATGCAACTTTACTCAGAGTTGAATTTTACTGAAAATATATTAGTGTTATAGGATTTGAAATGAAAAATCATCTGAATGGAAATTAACTTGGAAGCTCAGGTTTTTTCTGTTTCTTAGAGTTGGGACAGAATTTGTGGGTGGTAAGGTGAAATGTTATTAGAGAGACAATGCTATGACTTCCCAAAGGCCAGTCATCTCTGGGGCTCAAGAGACCCATAATGACAGTCACCCCACTATACCCCGCCAAGGCCTCTAAAGGCGATAATCATGCTTGTACAATTTTCCAAAGATCCCGCCAGCACTCTATATCTATTTATGTTTTGAGCATCAGAAGAAAGAACACAGTATTTATTCTGACAACAGCAAGATTCAAGCTGAATCTCTCCAACCCTTTTAAATCTGGTTCTTGGCTTTCAACTAAGCAAGTATTAACTTGTTACTTACATTTACACAGCACTTTAGGATCCAAGATTAAAATAACAGAACAATGGAATTCTGAGAACTTCACCAGCCAAAATGAAATACTGGATGGCTATTTAAAGTAAATCATTTGTGTAAAGTTGTCTTTTCTTTGAATTAAATGCCTTGTTCACTTGTTTCCATCTGGGGACACATGCGTATATTTACTTAGCTGTGTACAAAGTTGTTTACCATAAAGTGTTAGTTCTACACCAGATTTCTTATTTAACTTCAGATGCCATTTTATTTAAGATAGAGAAATTTTAATTCGTTCATTTAAAATAGATCAAATTAAAATGTTTTTTCTATATGCTTAATTTGGTTTCAAATTCTTTATTTTTAAATTACAATATGAGATGGTTTGTGAGCAAATTCCCCATCAGTACTGCCTGCAGATAATGAGTTAATATACAAATGCAAAGTCCCACTGTTCTGGGATAGTGTGACATTTAATGCCAACCAAAATGTATTGGTGATCTGACCTTCAGGGTTCTTGCAGCATATGGGAAACTTGTAAATTTCCAGCACCATGTCTAACCTAATAAAGATGAATTCAAAGAAGAAAAGAAATAGAGAAGCTAGTCCATTTTCTTCTTCATATACATTTTTCTATTTATGTCAAATTTAACCAGAATTATCAATAACACTGACTCTTGATTATCAATGAAAAACATTTTCAAGAATGAAAATTTAAAAAAAGAAAAAGAGAAATAAAAATAAGTTATATGTTTTCTCATACAGAAAAATAATTCACATCCTATACATTCATTATTTAGCCTTGCCAGCTACAACAGTGAAGTTGTTTTCTTTCCTGATTTCCAAATATATATATGTGTGTGTATATATATATGTATGTGTGTGTCTATATATGTGTGTGTGTGTGTGTATATATATATATATATCAAGAACACTTTTAACTTTTGCTATTGAAAGAGTATCAAATATGTGAGCTGTTACAGTAATTGGTTTGTGCATGCATTTTGGGTCTTTAACTTGATTATAAATTCCTCATTGAAAAGCATTTACTTCTCTTATATGTTTATAATTCCAGCTCCTATCTCCCTGATTAGATCATAAATGTCTCCTAACTGTCCCTACATGTAATTTTCCTTCCTTTGGTTTTCATCACAGTAGTCTCCCTGAAAGTGGAGCTCTGCTCCCATTACTTCCCTCTTCTGGGTGAAATAGGGAAGAATTGTTACCTAATTTTGAGTACTGGTTAAAGTCCATGCCATTTTCCTATCAATAAACTATGAGCAAGGGCTCAACATGGGTGACATCAGCCTGAGTCCACAGGATTCCCTAACAAGCTTGTCACCTGCCTAAGGTAACTGAGCAGGCTGGGCATGGTGCCTCATGCCTGTAATCCCAGCACTTTGGGAGGCCGAGGGGGACAGATCATGAAGTCAGGAGTTTGAGACCAGTCTGGCCAACATATTGAAACCCTGTCTCTACTAAAAGTAATAATAAAAAAAAAAAAAAAAAAATTAGCCAGGTATGGTGCTGTGTGCCTGTAATCCCAGCTACTCGGGAGGCTTAGGCAGGAGAATCCCGTGAACCCAGAGATGGAGGTTGCAATGAGCCGAGATCATGCCATTGCACTCCAGCCTGGACAACAGTGCGAGACTCCATCTCAAAAAAAAAAAAAGAAAGAAAAAAAAGGGACTGAGAAAAAAACTAGATCACACATAGGAAAATAGTTTTATTGGTACCTCAAGGAGCCTATATAAGTGATTTTGGATTTGAAGAACTTTACAGCAAGGTAACTTCGATTGTCTAGTTGTGTTACCCTCTACAATATATTATTAAAGTAAGCATGAGGCTTTTCCAAAGTTAAATGATTCTTGTCACTGAGCCTGCTGTGGCTATACAGCAGAGTTTGTAAGGGGACATGGAAAAGTCTGCCAAAAATGAGAAAACAGAAGCAGCTGTAGAAAATTAGGATCTTACTGCTCTTGATGAGCCTCCTGACACCCCTCTCAAAAATTTAAATGTTCCTAGCTACCCAAAGAATAATGGTCATTTTTTTTCACTCACTTTGAAAGTTTTATATGTCTTTTAACCATTTTGCTGCATGATGATGTAGTCAAAAGGAAGAATTTGTGTTACTGATGTAGTCCCTAATATTCACTACCTCTGCATATTTAATTATATGCTACATATATGAACGTTGTTGTGTAGCACATTATATTTATTTGTAACTCTAGAACAGCTTTTCAGCTACGGTTCATAGAAAATTAGGGACCACTATTATTTTCATTTATCCCATGGAATATGCATATCTAGGATGATTCCAGATGCTTAAGAGATCAATCAGTTTATTAAATGTATGCCTAGTACAGAAAGGAATTCTCTCATGAAAACTCAGTTGAGAAGGTCTGCTTTGAAACCAGATTAAATCCAACTTGAGCGCTCATCTTCCAAAATCAAAGATAAATCTAATGTCAGCTACTTTGACCTGTCTTTAGTTCTATACAAGGGACCTGTTTGAAGGCAATAGGGTTTACCAGATGTGGTCACTGCAGCCACATTTTTCCTTGAAGTCAGGTAATATTGCTATTAAAAAATCTGACAGTGATGCTCCATCTGAAGTGTTTTTTTGTTTTGTTTTGGCTTTTATTATATTAGGAACACAACATGAAATGCACTCAAATTTTTAAGTGTGTAATATTGTATTGTTAACTATAGGAACAAAGTTATATAAATCTCTAGAACTTAACCATCTTGTATATCTGAAACTTCATACCAATTGAATAACTATTTCCCATGTCCTTCTCCCTTCAGTCTCTAGCAGCCATCATTTGACTATGTTTCTATGAATTTGACTATTTTAGATATCTCATATAAGTCAATCATGCAGTATTTGTCCTTTCGTGACAAAGAACCCAATTTAAAAATATATAAAAAACTTGAATAGCCATTACTTCAAAAAATGTTTATAAATGGCCAACAGGTATATGAAAAGATGTTCAATGTGACTAATAATCAGATAACCAAAAATCTAAACCACAGTGAGATGTCACTTCATACCTGTTAGGATAGTTGTTATAAGCAAAAAAAGAGGAAGTTCTGACAAGGATGTGGAGAAATGAAACACTTGTACACTGTTAATGGGATTGTAAAATGTAGCCATGATGAAAAGCAGTATGGAGATTTCTCAAAACATTAAACATAGAACCATTACATAATCTAGCAACCTTATCTCTGTGTAGATATCAAAAATAATGAAATCACAATCTCAAAGAAATGTCTGCATTTCTGTGTTAATTGCAGCGTTATTCACAAGGCCACGATATGGGAACAACCTAAATGTCTACTGATGAATGAATAGATGAAGATAATGTGGTAGCTACATACAATGAAATATTACTCAGACTTAAAAAAAGAAGAAAACCTTGCAACTTGTTACAACACAGATAAACCTGGAGGAAGTAGAATAAGTTACTGAAGTGGGTTTTATTTCCTGACTTTTCACCTTAGCCAGTGGGTTATGCTAGTTTACGTGCTTCCACTTGCCATGTTCAGCTACAAGTGACCTTTTATATCTTAAAAGGTCATAAACCTTGCTAATTATTCACCAAAGGAACATCCGATTTATCTCTTTAAAAGTACTGCCATCTCCTTAGAAGTTCTCCATTCCATGAACTCGTGATGCACAATGTGAAACCATGTCCCTTTCATACTAAAGGAGAGTCAAGTTTATTTTTCTCGTTCATCAAAAAGCCTCATTTCCTTCCTCACCTACAACAACTTGGTGGTTTTATTCCCTCCATGGTCCTACACCCTGAAATCCATGAGACCTATTTAGAAACTATCTTTAGGGTGACTCACTAGATATTCACGGTTTATCCCTTCTATCTCTGAATCATTAATAAAAAAAAAAGTTTACTCCCATTGTGGGGCATTAAAGAGCTTCAATTTGAGTAAATGCATCCTAAGGGGTAGGCTCTCCATTTTATGCCTTACGTGGTTTTGCACACAACAAAAATGTCCAAACATTTGGTGTTGAATAAATACATAAGTCACTCTAAAACACACTCAATGATATCTGAAATGGACTTCAGAGCTGAACTATTCTTTTAATCCACCATTCTGGCCCCAGGGATTTTGGGAATTACCACATTGAAAGCAGCTTGTGTTTCACTTTAACTCAGAATGCTGCCTGATCTCTCTGATTCTGGCTTCATCGGTTAACACCAAACACACTGCTCACTGTTTAATCATTGTTTTCACTTCTCTCCTTATTTGTGAAGCTTAGTTCCATTTTGCATGCTATTATTTATGACAGTTTAGAGAACTCTTCTGGTATCCAAGGTTTCCCTAGGTAAGCATCTTTTCTGGTTTGACTAATTCTTGGGACCATTTCTTTCTGGCATTCGTTTCTTAGTTATATTTCCAGATGTATTCTAAACTTTGAAATGCTAACACTCAATAATAGGGACTCTACTTATTCACTCCTGTATTATCAGCATCCAGCTTAGTGCCTGACACAAATATATTTATTTTGCTTACATTTAATAGTAACAAAACTTTCCCCCATCTCCCCAGGCTGTGATTTGATTTTTTAGTTTTAATACATTTTATTTTTAAATAACTAATTCAACCTAATTTAGGATAAAGTAAATAATCTCAAAGATGTTCCTGATCCAAAGTACAGAAAATTTTCAATCTATCAGTGTCAAGAGTAAGGCAACACTAAGATGTTGCACAGCAACAAAAGAACGCCAAGTCCCCATCTCTTTCAAAGCAGCTCTGGTTCACAGAATTGCCTTCTAGCAGAGTTAAAGCAAATTGTATCTGTTACCCATGTTGCGTTCTTGGTTATTTCACCTGATTTCCATGACTACTGATCTCCAGTTTCTACTTACGGTGCATTAGTCAGCTTGGGCTGCTGTAACAAAACAATAGCATAAATGGGGTGGCTTAAACAACGAAAATGTATTTTTTCACGGTTCTGGAGGCTTGGAAGCTCATGATCATTTGCTGGCTGATTCAGTCTCTGATGAAGTCCTTCTTACTGGCCTGCAGACTATCATCTTCCTGCTGTGTCCTTACACAGCAAAAAGAGAGAGATCTTTCTTTTTTTATAGGATCAAGGCTTCACTCTTATGACTTTATTTAAGCTTAATAACCTTCTTAAAAGTCCTATCTCCATTATAGACACCTGGGGTGTTAAGCCTTCAATATGTGAATTATGGAGGGACACAATTCAATCCAAAGCACTTGATTACTTTTCTGATACGTGCCTCACACAACTAGTGCAACTTTTCAGTGAACCACAAGTTCTCAATATGAGCTGCTCTCAACAATCTTCCATTTTGAATACAAAAGTTAACCTGAAGCTTTTTTCACTCATGTTTCTCTAGTTCCCAACATGGCATGACCAGACTTTGATTCTTCTAATTGCTATGTCGAATTGGGCATGACAGTTAATGGAAGATGCATAGTCTAACCACAGGGATTCCTATGTCTAAAGAGGTAGAATCACACTGTGGAATATGGGCTATATCCCGACTCTGACGCTTTGCCCAGCAAAAGTTAGAGAAACTAAACTATTTTGTTTCATCTCTTACTAACTTGAAGGTGGGTGTGAGGGAGAAGAAATGTTTATAAAGTATATTTGAATTTAGAGAAATGCTATATATGCTGAGTGGAGCCAATTATTACAACTGTGATTTTGAGGCACACCAGATTTTGAGAAACTATCTTTAATGAGAGAGACAACTAATACACAGAGAAAACAGGAGCATCTAAGAAATAAAGACATTGTTCTTTATAGTGTAGACATTGGATATGGTAAAAGTTAAATTGGGAAGAAGATATATATATATATTCCATCAAATAGAAAGCATCATTTCAGGAGTTATCACAAGTTATTAAATTGTAGGAGGTGATTAGTTTATTTTGTTCCAAACCATGTCATGTAGAAATCTGAAACTCTTCTTTTAGTGTTGACACCTTGGTTGGAGAAATTTTATGCTCCACAGTAATGACTTACATATTAAAAATAAAGTGTTTGAGAAGATGCTACTGCTATTGATCCAAAGTAGTGGAATATATTTAACATGAGTTTAAGTATACTTAACATAAGATTATGAAATATATGTAGAAATGAATACATATAATTATACTAAAATTTAAGAAAAATCACCAATAATATGCCTGAAAAGGAGTTATGTTGTTTTAAAAAATTTCATTGTGATATATTTGATAATTAGAAGTTGTACATATTTAAATTTTATAATTTGATGATTTGCTACACATATATATTTTGAAACTATCACCACAATCAAATTAATTAACATATCCATCACTTCAGATTATTACTTTTTGAATTTTTTTGGTAAGCACACTAGAGATTTACCATCAAAGGAAATTTCAAGTGTATAATATGGTATTGTTAACTATCAATATATTATTTTACATTAGCTCTCCAGGACTTAATAATTTTGCATAACTGAAACTTTTTACTCCTTGACCAAGAACTCCATACTTCCTACATGCCTACTTTCTGCTTTTTAAGGGTTGAATAGCATTCCAGTGTGTGCGTGTGTGTGTTTGTAAAATTGTTTTTATCCACTTATCTGTTGAGAGACATTTCTTGGCTGTTGTGAATAATTCTGAAAGAAGGAGAGTGCAGAGATCATTTTGAGATCCTCATTTCATTTCCGTTGGACATATATCTAGAAGTGAAGTTGCAGAATCAAAAGATAGCTCTATTTTTAATTTTTTGAAGAAATGTTATTCCAGTGTTCTATTGGTTGTGATAATTTACATTCCCAGAAAAAGTGGAGAAGGGTTCCCTTTTCTCCACACCCTTGCCAATACTTATCTTTCATCTTTCTGATGAAATAAAATGCCTTGTAACAGATTTTAGAGGGAAAATTCTTATTTTTTCCCCATTAAGTATGCTAGTTGTGGGCTTTTAATATATAACGATTATTGTGTTGAGGTAAGATCCTTCTATACCTATTTTATTGAGACTTTTAATTATGAACGGGTGTTAAACTTTGCCAATTCTTTCCTGTCTCTATTGAGATAATCATGCATTTTTTCTTCTATTAACATTGTATTGGCTGGGCACAGTGGCTCACACCTGTAATCTCAGCACTTTGGGAGGCCAAGGTGGACACATCACCTGAGGTCAGGAGTTCAAGACCAGTCTGACCAACATGGTGAAACCTCATCTCTACAAAAATACAAAAATTAGCCAGGCATGATGGCAGGTGTCTGTAATCCCAGCTACATGGGAGTCTGAGGTGGGAGAATAGCTTGAACCCAGGAGGCAGGGTTGCAGTGAGTTGAGATCTCACCATTGTACTCTAGTCCAGGCAACAGAGCAAGACTCCATCTCAAAAAAATAAATAAATAAAATAAAAAAAACAGAAAACATATTGTATTATATGGATTGATTTGTGTATGTTGCACCATCCTTGCAACCTTGTGATAAATCTTGGTTACTTGGTTATGGTATATGATCCTTTTAGTGTGCTGTTGAATTCTGTTTGTTAGTACTAAATTAGTAATTTTGCATCTATGCTCATCAGGAATAATGGCCTATGGTTTCCTTTTCTTTAATATCTTTGCCTGATTTAGTGTCAGGGTTACACTGACCTCATAAAAAGAGTTTGGAACTGTTTTCTCATACTTTGGGGAAAAGTTTATTAACTCTTTTTGGATGTGTTGTAGAATTTACCTGGAAGTCATAAACTCTTAAGCTTTTCTTTGATGTGAAATTTTTGATTATTGATTCAATCTCCTTATTTATTATTGGTCCATCTAGACTTTCCATTTCTTTCTGATTTAACTTTGGCAGGTTGAATATTTCTAAATATTTATCAATTTTTATGTTATTCACTATATTGACATATTATTTTTTATAATAGACCCTTATGATTCTTTTTATTTCTGAGGGATCTGTTGCAATGTGTCCTCTTTCATTTCTGATTTTATTTGAGTCGTCTCTCTCTCTTTCTTTATCTAACTAGAGGTTTGTCAATTTTGTTTTTCTTTCAAATATAAACTTTCTTTCTTTCTTTTTTTTTTTTTTTTTTACTGCTTTGTTCTCTATTTTTATTTATTTCTTCTCCAAGTCTTATTATTTCTTTTTCTTTGCTTATTTCGGACTTTGTTTGTTCTTTTTTTAGTTCCCTGAGGTATAAAATTAGATTTTTACTTTAGGGTTTTTATTTTTAACATAGACATTTTGTATTATAAACTTTCCTCTTATTAAGACTTTTGCTGTTTCACATAGGATTTAGTATGTTTTCTTTTCGTTTAAATCTATTTTAAGGTACTTTTTAAATTGTCTTTTGATTTTCTATTTGAACCAATAGTTGTTCAAGAGTGTGTTGTTTAGTTTCCACAGATTTGTAGTTGTTTTGTTTTGTTTTCTGCTGTTGCAGAATTCTAGCTTCATTCTGTAGTGGTAGGAAAAGCTACTGGGAGTGATTTTTATTTTTTTTCAATTTGTTAATATTTATTTTGAGATCTAACATGTAGTCTACCCTGGAGAATGCTCAGTGAGTGCTTGAGAAAAAGGTGCATTCCTCTGCTGTTGGGTGAAAAGTTCTGTGTATGTCAGTTAGATCCACTTGGTCTATAGTGTTGTTCAAGTAAGCTGCTTATTGATTTTCTGTCTGGATGTTCTAGTCATTGTGTAGGTTATTAAAGTCTCTTACTTTTTTGTCAATTTCTGCTTTCATATCTGTCAATATTGGCTATATAGATTTAAGTGCTCTGATATTGGGTGCATATATAGAAGTTATTTATGTATTTATTTATTTATTCTGAGACAGAGTCTCACTCTGTTGCCAGGCTGGAGTGCAATGGTGCGATCTCATTTCACTGAAACGTACGCCTCCTGGGTTCAAGTGATTCTCCTGCCTCAGCCTCCCGAGTAGCTTGGACTACAGGCATGTGCCACCATGCCCAGATAATTTTTGTACTTTTCGTAGAGACAGCGTTTCACCATGTTGGCCAGGATGGTCTCGATCTCTTGACTTCGTGATCTGCCCACCTTGGCCTCCCAAAATGCTGGGATTACAGGCGTGAGCCACTGTGCCCAACCTAAGCTTCATGAAAACTAAGATGGCCCAGTCTTGAAAGTCAATTCAGGTTAATTTTAAGGTTTGGATATCACCTACTTATTTACCCACCCACTTGCAATATGACGACGTGGGCTAAGTGTAGGATTGGTGTTCCCACAAACATAAATAATAATGTGGTAAATCCTATCAATTGCAGTTTATGGCATGTAACTGCAAGTGCAAGGCCTGTATGCTAACTCTATAATATGGTTTGGCACTGTGTCCCCACCCAAATCTTACCTAGTAGCTTCTGTAATTTCCATGTGTTGTGGCAGAGACTTGGTGGGAGATAATTGAATCGTGAGGGTGAGTCTCTCTTGTGCTGTTCTCATGATAGTGAATATGTCTACAAGATCTGATGGTTTTAAAAGTAAGAGTTTCCCTGCATGAGCTCTCTCCTTTTGCCTGCTGCCATCCATGTAAGACATGACTTGCTCCTCCTTGCCTTCTGCCATGATCATGAGGCCTCCGCAGCTATGTGGAACTGTAAGTCCATGAAACCTCTTTCTTTTGTAAATGGGCCAGTCTCAAGTATGTCTTTATGAGCAGCATGAGAACACATTAATACAGTAGTTTGGTACCAGTAGAGTGGGACACTGCTGAAAAGATAACTGAAAATGTGGAAGTGACTTTGGAACTGGGTAAGAAGAAGAGGTTGGAAGAGTTTGGAGGTCTCAAAAGAAAACAGGAAAATGTGGGAAAGTTTGGAACTCCCTAGAGACTTGTTGAATGGCTTTGCCCAAAATGCTGATAGTGATATGGACAGTAAAGTCCAGGCTGAGGTGGTCTCAGATGGAAATGAAGAACTTGTTGGGAACTGGAGCAAAGGTGATTCTTGTTATGTTTTGGCAAAGAGACTGTCACCGTTTTGTCTATACCCTAGAGATTTGTGGAACTTTGAACTTGAGAGAGATGATTTAGGGTATCTGGCAGAAGAAATATCTAAGCAGCAAAGCATTCAAGATGTGACTTGGGTGCTGTTAAAGGCATTCAGTTTTATAAGGAAAGCAGAGCATAAAAGTTGGAAAATTTGCAACTTGACAGTATAATAGAATAGAAAATTCCATTTTCTGAAGAGAAATTCAAGCCAGCTGCAGAAATTTGCATAAGGAATGAGGAGCCAAATGTTAATCCCCAAGGGAGTGGGGAAAATGTCTCCAGGGCATGTCGGAGGTCTTCACAGCAGCCCCTTCCACCACAGGCCTGAAGGCCTAGGAGGAAAAAGTGGTTTTGTGGGCGGGATCCAGAGTTCCCATGCTGTGTAGAGCCTAGGGAGTTGGTGCCCTGTGTCCTGGCCACTCCAGCCATGGCCAGTCAGCCTGGCCAACATAGAGCTCTGGCCATGGCTTCAGAGGCTACAAGCCCCAAGACTTGGCAGCTTCCACATGGTGTTGAGCCTGCATATGCACAGATGGCAATAATTGGAGTTTGGGAACCTCTGTCTAGATTTTAGAGAATGTATGGAAATGCCTGAATGTCCAGGAAGAAGTTTGCTGCAAGGGCGAGGCCCTCACGCTGCTAGGACAGTGTGGAAAGGAAGTGAGAGGTTGGAGTCCCCACACAGAGCCCTAATGGGGCACTGCCTTGGGGGCTGTGAGAAGACGGCTACCATCCTCCAGACCACAGAATGGTAGACTCACTGACAGTTTGCACCATGCACCTGGAAAAGCTGTAGACACTCAACACCAGTCTGTGAAAGCAGCTGAAGGGAGGCTATACTATACCCTGCAAAGCCACAGGAGTGGAGCTACCCAAGACCATGGGAACCCACCTCTTGCATCATTGCGACTTGGATATGAGACATGAAATCAAAGGAGATCATTTGGAGCTTTAAGATTTGACTGCCTTGCTGGATTTCAGGCTTACATGGGGCTTGTAGCCCCCTTGCTTTGGCCAATTTCTCACATTTGGAATGGCTGAATTTACCAAATGCCTGTATCCCCATTGTATCTAGGATGTAATTAACTTGCTTTTCATTTTATAGGCTCATAGGCAGAAGGGACTTGCCTTGTCTCAGATGAGACTTTGGACTGTGGACTTTTGAGTTAATGCTGAAATAAGTTAAGACTTTGGGGAACTGTTGGGAAGGCATGATTGGTTTCGAAATGTGACGATGTGGGATTTGGGAGCGTCCAGGAACAAAATGAAATGGTTTGGCTCTGTGTCCAACCGAAATCTCATCCTGTAGCTCCCATAATTTCTATGTGCTGTGGGAGTGACCTGGTGGAAGATGTTTGAATCATAGGGGTGCATTTTCCCATGCTGTTCTCATGAAAGTGAGTAAGTCCTACAAGATCTGATGATTTAAAAAATGAAAATTTGCCTGCACAAGTTCTCTCTCTCTGCCTACTGCCATCCATGTAAGATGTGACTTGTTCCTCCTTGCCTTGCACCATGATTTTGAGTTATCTCCAGCCATGTGGAACTGTAACTCATTAAAACTCTTTCTTTTGTAAATTGCCCAGTCTCAGGTATGTCTTTATCAGCAGCATGAGAACAGACTAATACATTCTGTAACATCTGGCCAGAATGTACTACTCTGAGCCACAAACACTGAACTGGCAGATCCAGATTACAATGGGAAGTGATTTGGTGCTTGATTCTTTAATCATACAGCTTAGAAGTTTCATAGCCCAAGACTCCTGGAGACTGTCTTTTGGAGTCCAATATTTGACTCTTCAGATAGCCTTATGTAATCCCAGGTTGTGATATTTAAATATAAGATTTGTACAACTTTGACTGATTCTATTTCTGAGCATTTTCTCCAATGAATTTGGCTCAAGCAGGCTTGATGATGTGTGTCTTGTTTGGACTTTGCTTTTGTTTTCACAATAATACCTAAGTACCCATCACCAGGTTAAGAAATACATCATTAAAAGTACTTTAGATGTCACTAAAACACTTCTATTTTGTTATTTGACACATCTGATTTGTTGCTTGTTTCATGCCTTTTTGTCTCTAATAGTTTTTAAAACATTAGTTACTTTATACTGTGTGCCTGGCAAATCTTAGATCTGATTTTGATATGAGATTCTGAATTTTATTTTTACTTTATCTTTGTTCATTTTGACACATGGGGCATTCCATGGTTCAGTTTTCATGGAATGTTTCAGAAATTGAAATATGAGTTGCCCATTTTCCTTAGAACTTTGTGAAAAAAAATCAAAGAGGAAATTGAGTTACAGTTTTTGTTTTGTTTTGTTTTTTTGAAACAGAGTCTTGCTCTGTCACCCAGACTGGAGTGCAGTGGCATCACCTTGGCTCACTGCAACCTTGACCTCCTGGGTTCAAGCGATTCTCATGCCTCAGCCTCCGGAGTAGCTGGGACCACAGGCCTGTGCCACCACACCCAGCTAATTTTTGTACTTTTAGTAGAGACAGAGTTTCGCCATGTTGACCAGGCTGGTTCAAACCAAGTTCCTGGCCTCAAGTTATCCCCCAGCCTTGGCCTTTGAAAGTGTTGGGATAACAGGCATGAGCCATCACACCTGGCCCATTTTCTTTATAGAATATTTACCTTTATTTCTGCTAGTCATCTTGGTGGCATTTTAAATCAGAATCTTTGTTTGATATTTTCAGACCACATAGTTCCTGTGAACTTGAACAAACACTTCTCAAAATGATGACATTGTATTTACAGATTTCCAGAGAATATCTTCCCTCATCAATTCAATATCAAGTTTATGACAGATGATTATCTTTCATAATGGAGTTTATTTCTCATTTGTACTTACACTGAGACTGTAACCCTTCAAGGTCCCAAATTTATGCAAGGTCTCAGCTTTATGTTTTTTTTTTTTTTTTTTTTTTTTTTAATTAGGTTTCTAATAACGAGAAGACTTAGACTGTAGATTCTGTTTTCGATATCCTGTGCAGTCCTCAAATTAGATACTTAATTTTGACAGAAACTTGGCTTTGATGCTATACATTTTGACAGAAACATGTCTTTGGCTCCTAAATGCCTTCTAAGATTCATATAGTCACCTAGTTTCTGGAATCCATGGATTAATTATTATAAATGATCAGCAATTCACTTAAAAATTAAACACACATGTATCTCTTTCTAATATACAAATATCATATTTGTATATTCCAATTATTTCAGATATTTTGATAAGAATGGTGATTTATGTATCTCTTCAATTGTACTTCTGCTAAGTGTAGTTGAATAGATAATGCTAAATTTATCTAATACTATATTCAATCCATTATATAAATATCATATCTGAATTATTCAAACATTCTCAAAATTATTTCTGTAGACCAATGTTTGCTTATTTTGTCAAGTAAGATGACCTTCATCAGACTTTTCAAGTACTAATTCAGATATCACCTATTATAATCCACTGACTTACTGATTTGTGGACTATCTCTTTAAGAGTAATACTAGATTTTCAAAATTCTATAAAATTGAACGTATTGATTTTAATTCTGCCAATAATCTAATAATAAACATAAATCATTAACATACATGAAGTTCTTACATAATGCTATTAAAAAATAAGTCATAGATCAGGCACGGTGACTCACACCTGTAATCCCAGAACTTTGGGAGGCCGAAGGGGGTGGATCATGAGGTCAGGAGTTTGAGACCAGCCTGGGCAATATGGTGAAACCTGCCACCACGCCCAGCTAATTTTTGTATTTTTAGAAGAGACGAGGTTTCACCATGTTGGCCAGGCAATCCACCTGCCCCAGCCTCCCAAAGTGCTATGAAGCACGAGTCACCACACCACCAGGCTCCCGCTCCTTTTCCCTTCCCTTCCCTTTCCTTTCCTTTCCTTTCCTTTCCTTTCCTTTCTTCTTTCCTTTTCCCCCTCCCTCCTTCCTTTCTTTCTCTTCTCTTCTTTTCTTCTTTCTTTCTTTCTCTCTTTCTTTCTTTCTTTCTTTCTTTTCTCTTTCTTTCTCTTTCCTTTTCCTTCCTTCCTTCCTTCCTTCCATCCTTCCTTCCTTCCTTCCTTCCTTCCTTCCTTCCTTCCTTCCTTCCTTCCTTCCTTTTCCTTTCTTTCTTCTTTCTTTCCCAAAGAAGACAAAGATATTTGGGTTTGCTTGGTTTTCTTTTGATAAGTCTTATAACAATTTAATTTGGAAAATTAATTTTTGTTTTGTTCTTCAGACAAAATTGTATTCTACCCCATCCCCACTTTGTTTTTTATAAACTAGAGATATCTATTTCATTTGAAAAGAAGCAAGACTTTAAAAAGAAAGTCAGGAAAGTTTAATTGATTGCAGAAATTAGAAAAGGGCTTATTCTACAGTTGGGATATAAGTGTACTTAGATGTGATCAAGCCAGCATTCTCTGTGTGCTCCTACACACTGGCCTCTCAGAGGCAGGCAGAGTTGTAGAGCTTTCCTATAGCATCCTGTATTGGGATGCTTTTGCATGTGTATAGCAAGTACTCCATTCAAACCGGCCTGAAGAACAAAGAATCATATTAAGTCACATAATGGTAGATCTGACTTTATTTCTCTGAGATTCTTTTTTCATTTTATTGCTTGTTTGGTTTTATTATCCTTCCTGTATAGTTGCAGGATGGCTACTTTCAACAATACAGGCAGCATGCTCCCATGTTCACATCTAAGCAGGGAGAGAAACTGACTCTCACATGTTACCACGGCTCCATTGGCAAAAGTCTGTAAGCATTTATTGGCTTAATGTGGCTTAAATCTAAGTCAAATGCAGACAAGAGGAATTCATAGACAAATCAAGTCACGCTATTGTGTTGTACAAGAGTCAATTCCCAAAATGTCACGGCTGCAATGAGGATGTGTGAAATGGAAGTTGGGATGTCTGTTTCAACAAGTGCAATGGGTCCCTATAGTGTGAAACAGGCATGCCTTGGCTGATGTGCATAGTTCCTGGTTCTGCTGTAAATATGGTAGTTTCTTAATAAAGGCAACATGTTAGCTATCTCAAAAGTCTTTGAAGACCTGAAGCCATCTCAGAATTCAGAGAATACTGTCTTCCATAGGCTGTTATGTTTGACCTAAAATTATTTAAGTATATTTTAGTCAGACTCATTGAAAAACCATGAGCTATTCTACACCCATATTAATAATACCAAAGTTTTGCTTTCTTGCCCTATTTGTAGAGAAATATATTTCACTTTCCAAATCAGGAACAAAGCAACCTAGGGAGGTATTGATGCAACTAAATTCTACATATATTTACTGAGTAACTACTGAGTCAAAAACGTATTGTTTCAGCAAATGGCAATGACTCACGTACTTCACTTGCACTTCATTAATGTATTTATCTGATGCATTTGCTTATTGCTTACTCAATAAATCGACTTTTTTTGTTTTTGTTTTCACCGGTATTTGTAGATTTTTATCTTTCAATTTAGATTTAAGTAGGCTTAGAAAACACATTTGCTCCTCAACAATATTCTTAACAGAGTATTTTTCCTTTGATAAAAATGCAAAAATCTTAGTGCATAAATATTAGTAATTGGCTCTATGTTCAAAAAATGGGTTGCAGGGTGAGAATCACACACCAAACATCTTGTCTTACCCACCTCTTGTCAAAGCTTTAGTCTTCCTGCATATTCAACTCAGGATTGATCTAAGAGCATTTTATGTCCTTATGAACTTTTTTTCTTTTGAAATATAACCCAGTCCTTTTCTTTTTCCTTGCTGATGTGGATAAGATAGTACATTTTTCTATGTTATTAATGCAAACATTTTTGCTGCCTTTTTTTCCTGCTACTTAACCTAGGCCTGCATTCGTACTTTGGGAAGAGAAAGGCACTATAAGATTTTATTTAGGATTATTCAGTTTCAGCATCACTAACAGTAGAGATTTTAAACTTTCAGAAATAAAATCTAACATTGTTTTGTTTTGTTTGCTAGAGGAGGTTATACCTTTTAAATGTTCAAATATTTCTATACATTCTTCAGTTTATTTTAAAATAATAAATAACTAAAGTAGCCCTCTCAATAGCCCAACTCAATAAACTAAATATCTAAAAGCATTTAAAGGCTAACAAGTTAAATATTTTGTTTTCAGTTTTGACTTGGAGGTTTTGGAAAGCATAAAAACAGTATATATTGCACAAATAAATAAACCAAATATTTTATAATCTCAGGATATTTTCTGTGGTCCAAAAGCAGATAATTTTCTCACTCTTTTCCAAAATAGTTTATATTTCAGAGGTCTAAAGAGGAAAAGAAAAGTTAAAACATTAATGAAGATTTTAAAAGCCCAAAGTAATATCATATTTTATCAGTCTATAATGGGCTGCTGTGATTTTAATTGAATTATTATTTTGCTTGGCCCTAAACTGCATAAAATTTGAATTGGCATTTACAGTTTGGTAAGTAAACTGGCATCATAAGTAAGATATTATTTTTAACAAATAGAATTTTACAATGTCAGATCCATTGTAAGATTAAATACTATTCTGAGAAAATATGAAATAGATCCTTACATACAGCACAAATGGGAGTAACTAATACAAATTACTAATATGAATTTTCCAGCTCTCATGAGAAAGGTATTGAAGTAAATTGTTTATGGAAATTACCTACTTTAATCCTCTCTACAAGCTCATGAGGCAGGTATAATTCCTTTGTAGCACTATTTAGACCTATTCATTTTCTTAGGAGACATATCCTGTTTTATACAGAGACATACTTTGTTGAGTTAATAATGTGGTAAGTCACTCATTGTGTGGTAGCAAATAAGATCCTCTTCCATAAACTTGTTAAAAGATAATACCTGCTTAATGCAATGGTGACCCCTGGGATTGTATGTGACTGATTAGGATATTGAAGTAAAGGGTGAAAACTAATTACAATAATCAATTCGAGGGATTTTGGGGTCTGTGGAGGGATAGAGAGGAAACAAGTATCTTGCAGAGAAAATACCTTAATGGAAAGAAGGAAGCCCTGAAATAAGCAATTTGACAAAGCTTTTGCTGTGTGGTATATAACATGAAACATCAACCTATATTCTCAGAGTATCTTCAGTAAGCAATGCAATTTTTTGTCAGTACATGGTAGAGTTGGATCCACTTGGTGAATAGAATATTAACACCTGAGATTTAGTGAGTTCTCATTCTGAGCCAAATCTATGATTACATTTATTTCCCAATATTTTTAACAGTACTGTTGTTCTCCCCTCTTTAGATGAGGAAATTGATTCTTTGAGAGGTGTCATTATTTGCTCAAAGTTATTGAATTGGTGAATGGTAGAGAAGAGATTTTAATAAAGGCCCTGTGACTCCTGAGATGGCATTCTTAATTATTGTGTGATGCTGCTATTATGAGTACCATTCTTACCGATGATAGAAATGAATCTTGAGATAAGATAACTTGTACAAGGTGATAGTTAATGTAGGGAAGAGCAAGAATTTAAGTCATATTTATCTAATTCCAAAGCCACTAAACTTGCTATTTACCATATTTTTAGATAAATGTACTCAGTAGTTATTAATGAGGCAACACTTTTACTCCTTTTGAAGGTGTTCATTATAATTTTGGTCTCCATGATTTGGTCTTGGTCAACCAATATTTTTAGTAACTCCTCTAATAAAGAATCTAACTTCATTTTTTAATGTTTGACTACTAACCATTTTTAAGCCTTCCCACTCCTGTTCCCCTTTTGCCCCACATCGGGGCAAAGTGATAAAAAGCTCGGATACTTACCTCTTCTGGTTCTTGTGACAATGTCAAACCATGCAACCTAGGTCACCACACCTGAAAACCTTCACTCAGTTATACTCGTAATCACCATGAAAGCCAAGCCAGTGTCGTTATCCGACTCTCTAAAGTCATTTTCTGACCAGCTTGGAAGCCTGTACTGCTTTCTCCAGAATGCCTCCTAATGTGAGAAATAAATAATTTCATATATTTTCTTATTTTTGTATGTGTCATCAGTCTTGGCATAGAACCAGACTTTAGGGGGGGTGTCCATCTTGTTTCAACAGAATACTACAACAGTTCCCTGAATATATTTTAGAACTCAAGTAGAAAAGAAATTTGCTGGAAGGATGTGTGGTAATTCATAATATTAACAGAAGGCTGGAAAAATAGACTCAGAATGTTCATATATCAGGAATATCCAGGTAGCAGGAAAGAAAGACAATGTTATGCCTCAGTGATGGTCTGATTAGGATATTACTGCTGGCACTAATACCACGGAGTACTTATCACTGTTTCCACTGCTGAACTGTGACAGTGCTGTCAATACTGAAATGAAAACTGTCTGCATATCCTCACATCATTTGATCTCTTTCTCAAGATTCAAAACGGGAGGTATGAACATTTAATTGTAAGAATCTGAGTATCCACCCCCTAGCTAGCCACAGGAACCAAAACAGGGAGATGGTTTTGTTGGCTTCTGATTTAATAGTATTTCCCCCTAAGACATGCAGATTTCAAAACAAACTTGAAGTGGAAAGATTGTTCTGATTCCAGTTAACATATACATATCATCACAAAAATAGCTCTTCTACATAATGAATTTCACAATTAGATACTTACTCAACGTATGTGAAATCATATTTTGCCGAAAGGACACACACAAAAATGTTTATAGCAGCCTATTTATAACAGGTGAACACTGGAAATAATCCCAAATATCCATCAGCTGGAAAAAGGCTACACCAACTATAGTGTATTCATACAATGGAATGTCACTCATCAGTTAAAATAAATGAACTAAATGAAATAAATGTGAATTATTGCAAAAATATTTTGTGAAACAAAAGAAACCTGGAACAAAAAAGTGTTCCATTCTTGGTTCCATATATTGAAAAACAACAACAACAACAACAACAACAAATCTGTCAGAAATTAGAAAGTAGTTTCCTGGAGAGTGAGGGAGGGAGATTGACCAGAAAGAAGAAAAATAACATTCTGGGGTAAAGAAAATGTTTTTTACCTTGTTTTGGATGGTGGTCACACATTTATACGATTGTTAGAACTCAATAAACTAAATACCTAAAAGAAATGTTTTTTATAGAACTCCATAAATGAAATACTTTAAACAAATGTATTTTACTATGTTAATTAAACCTAAATTATATACAAATGAATAGACATATACACACTTATTAGACATATACACATATAGTCGTTTAATATATAGTTGATCCTCTAACTCCATGTTGATAAGATTCAAACATGTAAGAAAAATATTAACATCAGAATTGCAAAGGATGGTTGATATTTTCAGTTTTAAGCTTGTTTTGTAGTAATATTTTGTATGGTAGAAAATAATTTGTGAATTTAAATGAAAGTGGAGTTCAAAATTGTGTAAGAAGGGGAATATATAAATACGCTTAAAATTCTAGCATTCATGTTTCCTCCTATGAAAAAACAGTAAAGCACAACTCTGATTTTATACCTGCTTATAGAAAATTTGAAATTTAACATTCAGAAAAACAAATATAGTCCCCTCAGGTGATTCTTTCTGGTTAAACACAACAAAGTTTATTTTTCACTATTTCTTACTGGGAACACATGCCCAAAATGGCTAATAGGGGCTTTGCTCATCAGACTTATTTAGCAATGAGTCTCTCACAATCACCAAAACAGGGACAGTGAGCCTATAGGGTCTCTGCCAATTACGTTCTCCAATCAGAAAGTGAGGTACATGGGTTCTACCAACAAATCATTTATTCAAATTATTTATATGTCCACGTCTCATCTCAAGAGGGTCAGTGATATCATCACATGATGTGGAAGGTGGGGAGGGTGTTCAGGTATTGATGAACAATGATAAAGTCTTTCATAATTATATGATAGGAAAAGCAGATTCTGGGGGCATTGAAATCATAAAAGTCTCTTTCTATGATAGTAAAAATGAAGAAATATATTTGGTGCATACAGCTTAAAAAACTTCAGTTTACTGATTTTAGTAAATAAATAATTTATCAACAATAATTTAATAGCTAAAATGGTTTAAATAATGTCATTCAAGTTCCCACTAAAATATCAGCTGCTCGTAGCTACAGGACAACACTTTAAGAAAAGTAAAGAAGAGTGTTCACTGTGTAATATTCTTTGTTTCACTTGAAGACCCTCAATGGCCAAGTGCTCTAATGATCACTGCCCCCAAAGACCTACTCAATAACTTACAAAAGTCAAAATATAAAATTCCCAGATCCATTCTTTGTCTCTACAACTACTCTTGAAGAAACATTTTAAAAAGTTTACTGAAGAGCACTAACTTTAATTGACAAAAAGGAAAAAATAAATTTACAATTTTATGACCCCCCAACAACTATAGCAGTTTTACTTTTTCCATGTTTACATTTGAGTCAGTTTCCAATTGCAGATGTGATTTTTACATATTGTTAATCATAGCGTAGGCAAAGTTAATACCTTTTCTTTTTCACTGAGAAAGATAAACATTTTTCTATGTATTTTATTGTATTTAAATAAAATACTGTGAATCTATAATCCATGAAAAAATTATAAGGCCTCTCTTTCCCAGCCTCTCTAAAAATAAGGGTTACTAAGTTTTGAACAGTATGAGGTAAGGAGATTTTTTTTTTTTTTTTTTTTTTTTTTGAGACAGGGTCTTGCTCTGTTGCTCAGGCTGGAGTGCAGTGGTGGGAATCTCTGCTCACAGCAACCTCGAACTTCTGGGCTTGAGTGATCCTACCACCTCAGCCTCCTGAGTAACTGGGCCTATAGGTGTGTGCCACTGCACCCAGCTACTTAATGTATGAATATTTTTGTAGAGTCAGAGTCTCACTGTGTTGCCCAGGCTAGTTGCAAACTCCTGAGCCCAAGTGATCCACCCACCTCAGCCTCACAAAGTGCTGGGATTACAGGAATGAGCCACTGTGCCCAGCCAGAAGATCTTTATTATGGTATTTCTGGTACGTGTCCTTAAAAATGAATCATTAGTTCTTTCTTTATTCATTTCCTCATCTAGAATTTAGATATGATGGCCTAGTTTGAGAAAATCAGCTTGGAATAGCAAGCTAGTATAAGCCTAGTTTCTGGAAGAGAAGGCCCAGATTGAAGTATCTCAAGAGATAAATAGACAACAAACTTGCCTATCCAGTATTTATTTTCTTTAATTGATTGATTTCATTTTAGTTTCACTTTGTTACATGTAGCTGAACCTAATACTAACAAATACAGGTCCAGAATTCTATGCCAATAAACATATATCAATACTTGTTAATCTTCTAGAAATGCGTATGTTTCAAAAATTCCAATAGTGCAAAAAGCATAGAATAAAAATTAAAAGCTGTTCACACCTTTCTTGGGCTTTTAGAATTTTACAATTATTGCTCCATTGTATTCCAAGATTCACTATAGATCATCTCTAGAGAATACAGAGGTATGAATTCCCTTATTTCTCCTGCTAAATGTTTTAAAAGTTCTTCATTCTTGAAATTCAATTATTTATCTCAGCATAGAGAATTTTGAAACCGGTTTTTTTCCTCAATTATGGTGGGCTCTTTAAATCTCATAAAATTCAATTCTTCCTAACTTTAAGAAAAAAGTCTCACAACTTTGTTGTCAATTGTCCCCACAGTATTTTTATTTTCTCTACTTCGTGGACATCATTTTCTTTAACATGGATCAGCTCTTTCCATCATTTAATGGTAATTCTGAATTATGTAATGATACTCGATCGTGTTGGTTTAAGCTTATGAATAAGGGAACAGTGTTTGTATAAGCAATCTGACTTCATTTTCTCTGCAGTTAAAGAAGGTTTTGGGGTAGACAAAACTTAAGCCTAAATAGCTTATTCTCATGATATTTTCTCAGGGTCTTAGAAAAATGACATAGGTAATTTTGGCGGGATTTTGCATATTGAGAATGTCTTTAGTCCACATTCATATCTAGCAGATAATTTGATAGGATTTATAATTTGAAGTGGAAGTTATTTTCCCTCAGAATTTTAAAAGCTTTACTTCATTTTCTTTAGCTTTAGGTGTAGTTTTGGAAATTTTCATGCAATTCTGTCTACAGAGTCTTCATATTAATAACTAATTTATTTTTTCTCTTTGAAAACTTTTACAATAATTTCTCTATTCTGTGTGCTCTATAATTTCAGAATGACAAGTACGGATGCTGGTCTTTTTACATTTGCTTTACTGGGCCATCAGTGGTCCTTTACAATCTGGATACCCATGTCTATCAGTTTTTAGGACATTTTTAGACCACTTACTTTGTATTTTTTTCTCTCTTCTGTTTTAGTTGATCTTTCTGGAATTCGTGTTATTCCTATTTGGATAATCTAAAATGGTTCTTTATTAATTTTATCCTTACTCTCCTAATTTTTATTTTTCTCTGCTCTATTTTCTAGAAAATTATTACACTATCTTTCTTCCTTTCACTTATACTATCACATTATTAATTTCTCTGATTTATTGTTTGTTATCTGTTTTATTAATATATGGCAGTGTTATTTTCTTAGAGGAAGAAAAGTGTCTTCCTTTCATTCACAGAAAATAATTCTTTTGAAGTTTTCTTCTCAACTCATAGACTTGCCTCCTTCAAGTTGTTTTTTATTGTTATTCTGATTATGTGTTTCATCTTTGTCTTTTGTACAGGAGGCTTAACTGAAATGTTTAACAATCTTTATCTGCAATGCTTATATATAATGTTGGACACTAAAACTACTTAGAGGATTGGTAACTGTGGGAAGGGCTTATTACCTGTAAGCTTCATTTTATGATATTACAGCTGTACAATTTAATTGGGGAATCCTTATCTTAGGTTCTGTATTCTTAAGGTAGCCATGTTCCTGTTATCTCAAGTTTTGTATTTTTAGGGTAGCCATATTTCTATTATCTTAAGTTCTGTATTCTTAGGGTATCCATAATCTTATTATCTTAAGTTCTGCACTCTTAGGGTAGTCATATTCCTTACAGAAGACTCTTCCAATCTCATGCTTGGAAATTGTGAGTTATTTGCCAGTATTCTGGGAACCAAATGGAAGGGAGAGGATAGAAGACTCTGCATCTCAACATTAAGTATAGCAACAAAATGTACTTAATCATCCCTTTTTCAGAAATATACCCAAGCTTTCACTTGTACCTGATGTCTTCATTTTATGCTCTGTAGATAATGAAACTCCAGCCTTTTGATAACATAAAGGAAGAGGAATTGCCTGACAGTACAGAGCTGGGGAAGGTTTTAAGGCTCTCAATACTTTTTCAAAAGTCTTTCAAATAATTCTGATTTAGATGGGCCTCACTTTCCTACCCTCTCTCTGAGAGTTACCAGACGTTAAAAATCTTTGAAACTTTGGATCTCTGTAGTATGACATAAGTTTCTTTACTGCTAACAACTTAGCTTTGGAATTGAATCTTACAACTGGGCTTCCTTGAGTATGTTAATTTAGTTACAATTCCTACATCTGTTCCTCAGCTCCTAAAATTATTTTGATGTTTTCTGCATTTCTCTCCTGTTCTCTGTGCTTGGTGACTTCAACAAAAATTTAAACCCCATTTGCTGTCACTTTAGTGGGGTTTTAGAAATAAAACATATATATATATGTGTGTGTGTCTATATATGTTTGTGTGTGTGTGTATATACATATATACATGTATATATACATATGTGTATATACATATATATACATGTATATATACATATGTATATATACATATACATATATATACTATATATATATATATATATATACACACACACACACATACACACATACCTTCATTCTGTCTTCCTTAACTTAAAGGCCTCTTATTGCATTTTTTGGTAAAAATAAGTATTAGATATTTTTCAAAATTTCAATATTTATGATGAATGTTGTCTGTGAAATGTAAACAAAATTTAAAAAGAGAAATATGTTAAATATAAGCAGGCTGCTAAGGATAAGAGTAGAGGCTGCTAAGGATAAGAGTAGAGAAAAAATTTGCTTAGCATGAAGACATGCAAGTGTTCTTCTTTTGATAAGAATTATATGACTTGGGATAGTAATAGCCATAGGGTAAGATAAATTAAATTTTTTAGAATCCTATTTGTATCTTAATATAAATATATAATGATTTGGTTGAATTAACCTCAAGTCTGAACTGCTCTAACCTGAATTAAGAAAAATCCCTCATAACCTTTAAAATTTCCAAATGATGCAATATTTTTGAAGAATAGAAATAGTTCATGGGTCAGGTGCAGTGGCTTACGCCTGTAATCCCAGCACGTTGGGAGGCCGAGGAGGGTGGGTCATCTGAGGTCAGTAATTCGAGACCAGCCTGACCAACATCGTGAAATGCCATCTCTACTAAAAATACAAAAAAATTAGCTGGGCATGGTGGCGCGCGCCTGTAATCCCAGCTGCTCAGGAGGCTGAGGCAGGAGAATCGCTTGAACCGGGGAGGGGGAGGTTGCAGTGAGTCGAGATCACACCATTATAGTCCAGCCTGAGCATCAGAGTAAGACTTTGTCTAAAAACGAAATAGCTCATGGATGAAAATTACTGCTGTAATTAGTTCTCTTATGTGTACATAGTTTACAAAGAACTCAAGGAAAAATTTTGAATTGACAACAATCTATTTTGTTTCTCTCTCTCTCTCTCTCTTATTCTTTATCACATTCCCCTTTTCTCTCTTTCTGCACCTTTTCATTCTCAGACATATTTTGGCATCCTAATGTATGTGCATGTAGAATGTAAGAAGGGAAGAAAGAACTGAGTATTATGGATTTGAAACTTCTTGACAAAACACAGCTGCTCATGTTGGAGAATGTTTTACTGAAAACACTAATTCCCACAGACTGCATCAGATATTCAATAGTTTTAAAGCTGATAAGATTTTACTATGAGCATTCTTTTTTTTTTTTTTTTTTTTTGTTTGTGAGACGGGGTCTCGCTCTGTCGCCCATGCTGGAGTGCAGTGGCTGGATCACAGCTCACTGCAAGCTCCCTCTCCCGGGTTTACGCCATTCTCCTGCCTCAGCCTCCTGAGTAGCTGGGATTACAGGCGCCCACCACCTCGCCTGGCTAGTTTTTTGTATTTTTGTATTTTTTTTTTTTTAGTAGAGATGGGGTTTCACCGTGTTAGCAAGGATGGGACTATGAGCATTCTTAACTGAATATTTAACAACTGTGGTAGATGTCAATTACATTAATGGTAAAATTGTATACTCTAGATTTATCTAGCACAAACTGACCTCATAGTAAAAAATAATTTACATAAAAATGATTTGTGTGTTTTTTTTTTTATTACTTACATGGAAAGTTCTAGAACTCTCTTAATAAATGTGAATATAGACACTATTTTCCATCAGAGAATAATTAATAGGTAGATAGAATAGAAACTCAAAATGTGATCCTAAAAATGTTAACAGTGCAATTGTAATTTCCTGACCAAAATGTGGTATAGATATTACACCAGTTTCTCCTAAACCACCTGATTGTTCCCCAAAAGTTGAAAGGAGTTGAGGAACTGTATTTTATGATGCTAAACATTTGGATAAAAAGCGAAGTTTTCAGTTGATATTCTGAATGCTTACAAATATTTTGTTGCTTTTTGTTGAGTTAACCAAACTCATACGTTTTCTATTTATCTTCAAGTCTTAAATGTTCATTTGGGTTTTATTCTAAAACATCTCAATAATTTATTCAAGAGTTAATTATGCAACTGTTTTGTTTTTGTCTAACAAATATATATACCATAGTCCCAGTATTCTATTTAGCTTCAGGAATAATCATATTTCGTTAGGGCCATGCACTTAGGTGGGATAAATAGGCGTATGTTCTTAAGGATATTTTCAGTTTGGAGGTGAGGACATTTTCAAACTCAAAATTCACCTATCCTCAGAGACTGATAAACTCCTAGAAGCATGTAGACCCTCTTTCTTAAAACTTTCCCATCTCCTCCCATCTTTAGCAGCACCAAACTAAAAATCAAAATTGTGCACCAGAAAAGTATCCTAGGTATATATTATTGCTTCAGAGTTAACTTCAATCCTGTATACATTATTAGACAAAGCACAAGATGACTCTATTCAAAACATTATTATATTGTTCAGACATAAACGTCAATTGCTAGAAGTACAGGGTCAGTGCAAGTAAACTCATTTTCAACTTTTAACAGAACAAAACACTTTTAAATAATATTTAAATAACAGTTTTAAATAATTGTTAGTACGTTTAGGTCATTAGCAAATAATTTTAGGTTTTGAGCACTTATGTAATTAATTGTACTTTTAAAAGATTTAAGGCCGAAAAATGTCAGAACAATATGAGAGAAATCTGAGAATTTCCAAAGAAATGAAATGTTTTAAGGTGAGAAAGATGAATCACTAGTCTACCCAAATACTAGCCCGTATTGATGGAATGCTCATTATATACTAGGCACTGTTTTATGTGTGCTAACTAGTTTACTTTTCAAACCAACCACTTGACACAGGTGTTACTATTTTCCTAATATTGGTGATAAAATATATTGTCTTATGTTAAAGTAACGGAGAGGCATTACAAGAGTTTTGATTCAACTATGATTGTGTTTTTAGCCCAGGCACAGCAGTCAATTGCTTAATTGTTAAAATGAGATGTTATGACGAGGATGCTTGAATTTGTCTTTCAGTTCTAGGAAGCTACAGATTTTAAGCTTTTCTATCTTATGGATTGGATAAAAAAAAAAATAAGTTATCTATCTTAGGTATTTTCTTCTTTTTCATGGACTGTGACTTTTTAAAATTAATAACAAAATAAGTGTTGATACCTTTATCAGAGGGTGTATGGGGAAAGGTAATGAGTTATTATAATGAACTAATATAGATCAATATTTAAAATAGTACTTGGTCTATAGCAAGCACCAAGTAAACTTGAGATAACACGGTTTTTGACTAAATATCAGTATTTAAGTATTTTGTAATAGTCTGTCCAATTTTAGCCTCAGTTTTTTATTTTTTAAATTTCTGTGGCTGCATAATAGGTGTATATATTTATGGGGTACATGAGACATTTTGATACAGGCATGCAATGTGAAAAAAGCACAACATGGAGAAGGGGTATCCATTCCCTCAAGCATTTATTCTATGAGTTGCAAACAATCCAATTACATTATTTATTTTAAAATATAAAATGAAGTTATCATTGACTATATTCATCCTGTTGTGCTATCAAATAGTAGGTCTTATTCATTCTTTCTATTTTTTTGTACTCATTTGCCATTGCCCATTTTCCCTAACCCCAACTACCTTTCCCAGACTCTGGTAACCATTCTTCTACAAGCAAGAGACAGGCAGTAACAAATGCTGGCAATAATGTGAAGGAAAGGGTATCATTTTAAGCCATTTAAACTGGGATAAGACAATATCTCATTGTAGTTTTTATTTTTTTTCTTTTTTTTTTTTTATTATACTTTAAGTTCTAGGGTACATGTGCACAACGTGCAGGTTTGTTACATATGTATACTTGTGCCATGTTGGCGTGCTGAATCCATCAACTCATCATTTACATCAGGTATAACTCCCAATGCAATCCCTCCCCACTCCCCCCTCCCCATAATAGGCCGCGGTGTGTGATGTTCCCCTTCCCGAGTCCAAGTGATCTCATTGTTCAGTTCTCACCTATGAGTGAGAACATGTGGTGTTTGGTTTTCGGTTCTTGCGATAGTTTGCTGAGAATGGTGGTTTCCAGCTACATCCATATCCCTACAAAGGACGCAAACTCATCCTTTTTTATGGCTGCATAGTATTCCATGGTGTATATATGCCACATTTTCTTAATCCAGTCTGTCACTGATGGACATTTGGGTTGATTATATTTGGGTTGATTATCTATTGAGATAATCATGTGGTTTTTGTCTTTGGTTCTGTTTATATGCTGGATTACGTTTACTGATTTATGTATGTTGAACCAGTAAAGCTTAACCAGTGGATAAGCTTTTTGATGTGCTGCTGGATTTGGTTTGCCAGTATTTTATTGAGGATTTTTGCATCTATGTTCATCAGGGATATTGCTCTAAAATTCTCTTTTTTGTATGTGTCTGTGCCAGGCTTTGGTATCAGGATGATGCTGGCCTCATAAAATAAGTTAGGGAGGATTCCCTCTTTTTCTATTGATTGGAATAGTTTCAGAAGGAATGGTACCAGCTGTTCCTTATACCTCTGGTAGAATTCAGTTGTGAATCCATCTGATCCTGGACTTTTTTTGGTGGGTAGGCTATTAATTATTGCCTTAATTTCAGAGCCTGCTATTGGTCTATTCAGGGATACAACTTCTTCCTGGTTTAGTCTTGGGAGAGTGTAAGTGTCCAGAAAATTATCCATTTCTTCTAGATTTTCTAGTTTATTTGCATAGAGGTGTTTATAGTATTCTCTGATGGTAGTTTGTATTTCTGTGGGGTCAGTGGTGATATTCCCTTTATCCTTTTTCATTGTATCTATTTGATTCTTCTCTCTTTTCTTCTTTATTAGTCTTGCTAGTGGTCGATCAACTTTGTTGACCTTTTCAAAAAAACAGCTCCTGGATTCATTGATTTTTTGGAGGGATTTTGTGTCTCTATCTCTCTCAGTTCTGCTCTGATGTTAGTTATTTCTTGCCTTCTGCTAGCTTTTGAATGTGTTTGCTCTTGCTTCTCTAGTTCTTTTAAGTGTGATGTTAGGGTGTCAATTTTAGATCTTTCCTGCTTTCTCTTGTGGGCATTTAGTGCTATACATTTCCATCTACACACTGCTTTAAATGTGTCCCAGAGATTCTGGTATATTGTATCTTTGTTCTCAGTAGTTTCAAAGAACATCTTTATTTCTGCCTTCATTTCGTTATGTACCCAGCAGTCATTCAGGAGCAAGCTGTTCAGTTTCCATGTAGTTGAGCAGTTTTGATTGAGTTTCTTATTCCTGAGTTCTAGTTTGATTGCACTGTGGTCTGAGAGACAGTTTGTTGTAATTTATGTTCTTGTACATTTTCTGAGGAGTGCTTTACTTCCAGTTATGTGGTCAATTTTGGAATAAGTGTGATGTGGTGCTGAGAAGAATGTGTATTCTGTTGATGTATGGTGGAGAGTTCTGTAGATGTCTATTAGGTCTGCTTGGTGCAGAGTTGAGTTCAATTCCTGCATGTCCTTGTTAACTTTCTATCTCATTGATCTGTCTAATGTTGACAGTGAGGTGTTGAAGTCTCCCATTATTATTGTATGGGAGTATAAGCCTCTTTGTAAGTCTCTAAGGACTTGCTTTATGAATCCGGGTGCTCCTGTATTGGGTGCATATATATTTAGGATAGTTAGCTCTTCCTGTTGAATTGATCCCTTTACCATTATGTAATGGCCTTGTTTGTTTCTTTTGATCTTTGATGGTTTAAACACTGTTTTATCAGAGACTAGCATTGCAACCCCTGCTTTTTTTTGTTCTTCATTTTCTTGGTAGATCTTCCTCTATCCCTTTATTTTGAGTCTATGTGTGTCTCTGCAGGTGAGATGGGTCTCCTGAATACAGCAAACTGGTGGGTCTTGACTCTTTATCCAAAATTTGCCAGTCTGTGTCTTCTAATTGGACCATTTAATCCATCTACATTTAAGGTTAATATTATTATGTGTGAACTGGATCCTGTCATTATGATATTAGCTGGTTATTTTGCTCACTAGTTGATGCAGTTTCCTCCTAGCATTGATGGTCTTTACATTTTGGCATGTTTTTGCAATGGCTGGTACCAGTTATTCCTTTCCATGTTTAGTGCGTCCTTCAGGGTTTCTTGTAGGGCAGGCCTGGTGGTGACAAAATCTCTAAGCATTTGCTTGTCTGTAAAGGATTTTATTTCTCCTTCACTTATGAAACTTAGTTTGGCTAGATATGAAATTCTGGGTTGAAAAATTTTTTTTTAAGAATGTTGAATATTGGCCCCCACTCTCTTCTGGCTTGTAGAGTTTCTGCCGAGAGATCTGCTGTTAGTCTGATGGGCTTCCCTTTGTGGGGAACCCGACCTTTCTCTCTGGCTGCCCTTAACAGTTTTTCCTTCATTTCATCTTTGGTGAATCTGATAATTATGTGTCTTGGAGTTGCTCTTCTCAAGGAGTATATTTGTGGCATTCTCTGTATTTCCTGAATTTGAATGTTGGCCTGCCTTACTAGGTTGGGGAATTTCTCCTGGATGATATCCTGAAGAGTGTTTTCCAACTTGGTTCCATTTTCCCCCTCACTTTCAGGCACCCCAGTGAGACGTAGATTTGGTCTTTTCACATAATCCCATACTTCTTGAAGGCTTTGTTCATTTCTTTTTCCTCTTTTTTCTTTAGACTTCTCTTCTCACTTCATTTCATTCATTTGATCCTCAATCGCTGATACTCTTTCTTCTAGTTGATCGAGTTGGTTACTGAAGCTTGTGCATTTGTCATGTATTTCTCGTGTCATGGTTTTTATCTCTGTCAGTTCGTTTATGGCCTTCTCTGCATTGATTATTCTAGTTATCCATTCTTCCATTCTTTTTTCAAGATTTTTAATTTCTTTGCGCTGGGTACGTAATTCCTCTTTTAGCTCTGAGTCTGATGGACTAAAGCCTTCTTCTCTCAACTCATCAAAGTCATTCTCCATCCAGCTTTGATCCGTTGCTGGCAATAAGCTGCAGTCCTTTGGAGGGAGAGATGTGCTCTTATTTTTTTGAATTTCCAGCTTTTCTGCCCTGCTTTTTCCCCATCTTTGTGTTTTTATCTGCCTTTGGTCTTTGATGATGGTGACGTACTGATGGGGTTTTGGTGCAGGTGTCCTTCCTGTTTGTTAGTTTTCCTTCTAACAGTCAGGACCCTCAGCTGAAGGTCTGTTGGAGATTTGTTGAGGTCCACTCCAGACCCTGTTTGCTTGGGTATCAGCAGCAGAGGCTGCAGAAGATAGAATATTGCTGAACAGCGAGTGTACCTGTCTGATTCTTGCTTTGGAAGGTTCGCCTCTGTGGTGTACCCCGCCGTGTAAGATGTGGGGTGTCAATCTGCACCTAGTGGGGGATGTCTCCCAGTTAAGCTACTCAGGGGTCAGGGACCCACTTGAACAGGCAGTCTGTCCATTCTCAGATCTCAACCTCCATGTTAGGAGATCCACTGCTTTCTTGAAAGCTGTCAGACAGGGTCATTTGCATCTGCTGAGGTTTCTGCTGCTTTTTTTTAGCTGTGCCCTGTCCCCAGAGGTAGAGTCTACAGAGACAAGCAGGCTTCCTTGAACTGCTGTAGGCTTCACCCAGTTCGAGTTTCCTGGGCAGCTTTGTTTACCTACTTAAGCTTCAGCAATGGCGGGCGCCACTCCCCCAGCAGCTGCCACCTTGCAGTTAGATCTCAGACTGCTGTGCTAGCAATGAGGGAGGCTCCGTGGGTGTGGGACCCTCCAGGCCAGGTGTGGGATATAATCTCCTGGTGTGCCGTTTGCTAAGACCCTTGGTAAAGCACAGTATTGGGGTGGGAGTTACCCGATTTTCCAGGTGTTGTGTGTCTCAGTTCCCCTGGCTAGGAAAAGGGATTCTCTTCCCCCTTGTGCTTCCCAGGTGAGGCGATGCCTCACCCTGCTTCAGCTCTCGCTGGTTGGGCTGCAGCAGCTGACCAGCACCAATTGCCTGGCACTCCCTAGTGAGATGAACCTGATACCTCAGTTGAAAATGCAGAAATCACCTGTCTTCTGTGTTGCTCGCACTGGGAGCTGGAGACTCGTTTTTATTTCTTTTATTCTGTCAGTTTTTAAAGACATTTTACATTTTATCCAGTAGTCTACTCTTAATGCTTTAAACTGGTAAGAAATAACTTAGCTATTAACAGTAATAGTGAACTTTCCTGTTAATTGTAGATTTTTAATACAGTCTTAACATCTTAACATCATGATTTTATCCATTATTATCATTCAATAATATCGGGATTATTTATTCCTGTTATTTAGTCTAGCATTAATGATATTGTGTCCCTCAAATATCATTTAACTTTAATGAGTGTTACACTGTTTTTCTCCTCAAACTTCCTGTGATATAGCCAATGTAAAGTACTCATGCACATTTCATTTATAATTAACTTAAAAATTTCTACTTGGTTTTCAATTCTTTTCCACAATCTGATCTCTTACTATTTTCATTTTTCTTTTATCCACTTCTCTTGTCTTCTGCATTCAACAGTCATTCACAATATTCACAATATTCAGTCCTGCCTAGTTTTTCAATTCATTTATGATCAAATTAGAAAGTACTATATATCAAAGCCTCAGACTCCACTGTGACAAGGCAAGGCACTAAATAGTGACTACCTTATCAAGAATGAATCTGGAGGCCAATAAAACTTTCAAATCTCAAGTTTTTATAAATGAGTATCTTCTAATATTGTTTCTTGAATACATCCAAAAATTTTTATCAGAAAATTATATATATTTGCACATATTTTTAAAGTAGTATCTAAGATATCTAATTATAACTTTAAATAATATGAAAGTATGTAATTTCCTACATTATGAAAATATCACCATCTAAAATAACCCATTAGGTTACTCTTGTAAATTTATCCATTGGTATCGAGCTACCATATCAATCTGATATTTGTCATCTATTTAAAAATATCAATAAGCAAGATATAAATTTGTCATTGCTCCCTTTTCTCCTAAACTCACATTCCCATGTCATTCCCTACATTCAGAGTTTACTCATTATATTATATATTTTTGCTTGAAAGTGTTTAATTATCTGATCACACTTCTTTGCATCAAAAATATGTGTATTTAAATTTAAATCATTATTCAAATTTCATCATATTATAGGCTCAAAGTATTAAAGATTTCATATCACATTTTCATTGCAATTTTCCTCAATTTATCTTTATTACACAACATAAATATAGGTTGTGCTGGCATTTAAAATTACTACATATAAAGCAAAGTTAGAGGATAACACACCTTGAAAGATAAAGGAGTACAGTTTACTTTTCAATTGAATTATGCATATATAGATGTATTAGTCCATTTTCATGCTGCTGATAAAGATATACCCAAGACTGGGCGATTTACAAAAGAAAGAGGTTTAATGGACTTACAGTTCCATGTGTTTGGGGAAGCCTCACAATCATGGAAGGCAAGGAGGAACAAGTCACGTCTTACATGGATGGCAGCAGGCAAAAAAAAAAGCCTGTGCAGAGTAACTCCTGTTTTTAAAACCATCAGATTGTCTAGGTGCAGTGGCTAATGTCTGTAATCCCAGCCCTTTGGAAGGCCAAGGCGGGTGGATTATCTAAGGTCAGGAGTTCGTGACCAGCTTGGCCAACCCCAAGCTGGGGGGGTGAAACCCCATCTCTACTAAAAATACAAAAATTAGTCAGGTGTGGTGACACATGCCTATAATCCCAGCTACTCAGGAGGCTGAGGCAGGAAAATCGCTTGAACCCAAGAGGCTTAAGTTTCAGTTGCAGTGAGCTGAGATCATGCCACCGCACTCCAGCCTGGGCAACAGAGAGAGACTCTTTCTCAAACAAACAAACATAAAACTACAAACAAACTAAAAGAAAAATGACTCCCATCAGATCTCATGAGACTTATTCACCACCACGAGAACAGCATGGGAAATACCTGTCCCCATGATTCAACCACCTTCCACTGGGTCCTTCCCACAACATACAGGAATTCAAGATGACTTTTGGGTGGGGACACAGTCAAAAAATATCATCCCACCCTTGGCCTTGCCCAAATCTCATATCCTCACACTTCAAAACCAATCATGCCTTCCCAACAATCCCCCAAAGTCTTAATTCATTTGAGCATTAACTCAAAAATCCATAGTTCAACATCTCATCCTAGAAAGGGCAAGTCCCTTCCACCTATGGGCCTGTAAAATCAAAAGTGAGTTACTTCCTAGATACCAAGGGGGTAAGGCATTGGGTAAATATACCCATTCCAAATGGGAGAAATTGGCCAAAGCAAAGGGGCTACAGGCCCCATGCAAGTCCAAAATCGAGTAGGGCAGTCAAACCTTGAAGCTCCAAAATGATCTCCTTTGACTCCATGTCTCACATCCAGATCACACTGATGCAAGAGGTGGATTCCCAGGGTCTTGAGCAGCTCCACCCCTGTGGCTTTGCGGGATACAGTCTCTCTCCTAGCTGCTTTCAAGGACTGGTGTTCAGTGTCTGCGGCTTTTCCTGGCACACAGTGCAAGCTGCCAGTAGATCTACCATTCAGGGGCCTGGAGACGTTGGCTGTCTTCTTACAACTCCACTAGGCGGTGCCTCACTGGGGACTCTGTGTGGGGGCTCCAACCCCACATTTCACTTCCACACTGCCCTAGCAGAGATTCTCCATGAGGGCCCACCCCTGCAGTTAACCTCTGCCTGGGCATCCTAGCATTTCTATACATTCTCTGAAATCTTGGCAGGAGTAATCAAACCGCAATTCTTGACTTCTGTGCATTTGCAGGCTCAACATCGTGTGGAAACTGCCAAGTCTTGAGGCTTGCACACTCTGAAGCCATGGCCCAAGCTCTGCATTGGCCCCTTTCAGCCATTGTTAGAGCATTTGGGAAATAGGGCACCAAGTTCCTAGGCTGCACACAGCACAGGGAGGGACACTGAGCCCAGCCCATGAAACCATTTTGTCTTCCTTGGCCTGTGGGCCTGTGATGTGAGGGGCTGTCATGAAGGCCTCTAAAATGCCCTGGAGATATTATCTCCATTGTCTTGGTAATTAACATTCAGTTCCTCATTACTTATGCAAACTTCTGCAGCTGGCTTGAATTTCTTCTCAGACAATGGGATTTTCATTTCTATTGCATTGTAAGCTGCAAATTTCCCAAACTTTTATGTTTTTTTTCTTTTTAAAACTGAATGCTTTTAACAGTGCCCAGGTCATGTCTTGAATGCTTTGCTGCTTAGAAATTTCTTCTGCCAGATACCTTAAATCATCTCTCTCAAGTACAAAGTTCCACATATCTCTAGGGCTGGGGCAAAATGCTGCCAGTCTCTTTGCTAAAACATAGCAAGAATCACCTTTGCTCCAGTTCCCAACAAGTTTCTCCTCTCCATCTGAGACCACATCAGCCTGGATTTCACTGTCCATATCATTATCAGCACTTTGGTCAAAGCCATTCAATAAGTGTCAAAGAAGTTCCAAACTTTCCCACATTTTTCCTGTCTCCTTTTGAGCCCTCCAAACTGTTCCAACCTCTGCATGTTATCCAGCTCCAAAGTTGCTTCCACATTTTCAGGTGTCTTTTCAGCAGCTCCCTTCTCTACTGGTATCAATTTATTGTATCAGTCCATTTACATGCTGCTGATAAGATAACTGAGACTGGGTAATTTAGAAAGGAAAGAGATTTCATGGACTTACAGTTCCATGTTCTGGGGATGCCTCACAATCATGGTGGAAGGCAAGGAAGAGCAAGTCCCATCTCACATGGATGGCAACAGGCAAAAAGTCAGCCTGTGCAGAGAAACTCCCATTTTTAAAACCATCATCTCACGAGCTTTAGTCACCATCATGAGAAAAGCATGGGAAAGCCTTGCCCCCAATATTCAACCACCTCCCACCGGCTCCCTCCCACACATGGGAATTCAAGATGACATTTAGGTGGGGACACAGCCAAACCACATCAATAGATGAATATCACCACTAACATATTATCATTAAAATGAGAAATATTACCATTAATATATTACCATTATCATAAATATTCACTTTGTAATGAGACATTATGTGGCATCTTTTCTATTCTTATTTTTGTTTTACAGATATAAGTTTGGGGAAAAAATGTTTACATAAATAATTTGGTAGAAATGGAAGAAATTTTAGTACAGCAATACTATAAATCCTTTGAACTCTTTCTGAGTTATAGTCCAAAAGCCACTTTGTGATGTACCTTTGGAAAGTACTTTCATCAATCTATCAATATAAAATTCACTTATGTTTTCTTTCTATTTTTTTAAAGTTAATGATTTCAAATCTACTGTGTCGATAAACTAATGTGTTGCTCAATCCCTTTCTTCTTTATGCAGAAGTAGCCAAAATGCTTTATTGAGTCTCATTAAATTTTAATAAGTATTAGTTAATATATCTTTATAGTTAAAGTATGCAAAAGTCTAAGATAATAGAAATGTCATAAATACATTGAGTATAATTTGTATCATAAAATAGTATTATCTTAACACATGCTTTAAATACATTTTATTAAAATATTATATTTGCAGATTGGGTGGATTCTGTTAAACAATGCCTGTTTCATAACTTAAATAACACAGGCATTTCTCCTTGACAAATACCCTGCCAAATTACACTAGCCCTCTATCAAGAAAAAATATGGCCTTGGGTTTCAATACAAACAAATTTTGGAGATACAAATTTGACTTCTGACTTTTAATTCTAAGATGAATAGATGCATGGGTAGTTAAATAAAAATATGAAATTTTACCATGAGTTTGTTGTCTGAGTGAAAAAAATTAACGCTTCTATTGATCTATCTGTCTATCTACCTGTCTGTCCTTTACCAATGCTTTGCTTTGATTTCTTAAGTCTCCCCAACAACATGTATTTTTTGACAGTCACTGGCAAGAGCTGATAAGGGGTGGAGAGGCAAAATAGATAAATGAACAATTTATATTCCTCAGGGTCTACTCTTCAAAGTATTTAAATTCAGAAAATTTCAACAGTAGCCAAAACTCACCATTTCTAATGCCATGTTTCAAGTGATTAAGATGGACAAATATATAGAGCCCAATATATGGTTTGTTTTAGTTTATCTAAAGCAGATATTGTTAATACTAATACTTTGGATTGTTTATATTGTTTGTTGGTATATAGGCTTTAGCATCCTAAGACAATGCAACATAGTAATATTTGAAATTTGTAACAGGTAGGGAGGGAGATTTGTGAAAGGAAAACTTGCTAAGAAAAACAGATTGCTGTTCTTCGCTCAATATCTTCTCAGGCAGATAATTTTTAGGAAACAGTATATGTGTCTTTAAGGTTTGATATTTGACTCTCTTAAAACAAGCCATGTTCATGTATATGTTAGAAAATCTTTGTGGTCCTAGGGGTTGTATATCTCATCTTGAAGACTACTTTTCAAACCATAGATCCCAAATGTCAGTATATGTAGGAAGCAGACAAGTAACAAAATTGTATAAAGCAGATGAAAGAGGGACTCCAGTGAATTCAAGAGGAGGCTCCCTGTTAGAAGAGTGCATACTGTATGCCATTCAGGCATATGAACCCAATTTTTCTATTGAGTTTTTCAAAATAAGGTAACATTCTGGGATGTTTTTTCCCTAATGTTAAATATTTTATTTTTTAAATGATAAAGATTCATTCAATATTTTTTTAAAACAATAAGTAGCCTACATAAAACATATCGGCAGCCCAATCTATCTTAGGCTTATCTATTTGTCTACCCTTATCTTTTCTCTCCATGTTTTCTGCCATGTACTTGGGTTTATACTTTCGGTTATCTTAACATTTCAGGACATTGATTAGAGACTGGTCATGTTAGGGCATTGACGTCTGGCTTGTTCTTGACATTTCTTTCTGAAGTTAGAGTAACTCTACTTTGTTTCCATGCTTGCTGAAGTCTAGACACGAATGGACAGACACTTGGAAAAGTGCATTCTTAAAGCATTTGTCTTAAAGGTAATGTGTTATATGAGATCTTTTATTACTTTCCATCACATGTCAAATGGGGAACATTTGTTCTCCTTAATGCTTTGAAAGGAGACTTTCAAAATAGTGTATGAACTTGCTTTACCTTTGAACATGCTGTGCATTCAGCCAGTCAGGAGCTTGCAAATGGTCCAGCCTCCCCAAGCACATTGGCTTTCTTAGGATATAATTCATTCCGTCAGTACCCATTTTGTGTGTATGTGTGTGCCCACTCACCAACATTGCTGTGGACACTAAAACCTATCTCTTAAGTCAGTTCCCATTTAGATATTCCAATTAATTCAGATTTCTCTTTCCTGTGTCATATGCATATTCTCTACTTACTGCGTATTGTCACCCTGTCAGTTTGTATTTTGAACTTAAAAATTCTTCCTGCAATTCTACTACCTAGGGACATCATACTAATTTTCCAGCTCTGTACCCTCCACTTGTATGACTTTTTTCTCCTTTGTTTTCCTTGAGTACTTCTTCCTAATTCAAGCTCTCCCTTTCCTGAAAAGCTCTAATAACATAAATTTCATATTACAAAATCAATTATGTTTCAAATGATTATTTATTGCTCATTGTGTTTTTTGCATTTTAAGCATGTCAAAACCAGTCATGAAATCTAACTATAGCAAATTGCATTAGAAATTATTGGTGTCTAGCTTACAACAAGTAGTCAATGAATGTCTATTGTTTCAATCATCCTGGCATTAAAAATAGATGCTAAGGGAGTAAACATTATATATTAAGTAGTAGAGTTAGAACTTAATGCTTGCTTTAGTAAACAATTTCAATGCATAAATCTTGTGAAAGTAATTAGAATTGATTTATTGATTTCAAGTTGTTTTTTCTATTATTTGTTGTATCTGTTTTTTTCTTTTCTTTTATCTGAATATTGCTGATCTATATGATCTTTTTCAATAACCACATTTGGATACTTTAAATCACATCCTAAATATTATTCAGTAACTTTGGAGAAGTTAAAAAAACAAAAAAACAAAAAAACAAACTCATTACTCAGGAGAGAGATGATATATGAAATCTTAAAAAAAAAAAGCCATCTTTCAATCTCTAATATTTAACAATTCTAAATAAGATTATTTTCAGGAAGGAAGCTCTCTCAAAAAGTATGAATCAGAAAAGTAAACTTTGGTTCCTCTAGTGTTAGGTGGAGACAAGTTTCAGTCGGTTTTATAATAAATTCAATTGAATCTGTGTTCCCTTATACATTCCTCTCTTTTTGACTATGAAATATCTTTCGGGGCTCTCACCAGTCTGCTATTTTCACATTTATAACACCACTGAGACATTACTGATTTTGTACTTTTCTCAAGAAAAATAGCCAATGCGTATTTAGATAACACTGATGAGTGGCATCATGTTTACATTTATTTTACATTTAATTTAGACTCAAAAAAGAAACCCTTTGTTTAGTTTAACATCAGTGTCCACACAACTGCATAGCCACATAAGGCCCTCTGAGGTTAACATACAGAAATTAATCTACTTGTATATTGGTCCTATAGTTAAATTCCCACTTAAAATTCATTATTATGTAAAGTAACTACAAAACTTGATGGAGAGAACTAATTTAATTTATTAAATCTTGTGAAAGTAATTGAAGCTGGAAACTTCTTTGAGCTGCAGAGAACATGGCTTCGGGGATGACTTGCCTTTATAAATTCTCTGTAGGATTATAGTGAACTAATCAATGTTAATAACTACATTGACATTCCCATTCTCTATGAACCCATCTATGAATGGCAGACCCAATATCTGGATTCTAATACCTAGTTGCCATGATTGGAGACCAGAATGTGTCACCCCAAAATATTACAAATTAATTTGGGCCATGCTACCCCAACATATGCCACCTTGGTATCTTGATTATTTTGAGCTGAAGGTACTTGGAAAATGGCAAATATAGGGAGAGATTTTCTGTGAACACTTGCATCTGTCTAAAGTCAGATTTAGAAAAGAAAAAAAAAAAAGAAATCTAAATTGTCATAAATCCCTTCCCTGGCTATTGTTTAATCAGCAGGAAAAAATTGACTCCTATCAGAGAAAAGATTTGAAGTCAACACTGCACCCAGACAAACTTTGTCACAAATTATCAGAATTCCCATCTGTTATTTTAAGCACCCATTGATCTTTTCTAAAAGTCATTTACTCTCCACAAGTGATCTACAGCCTCCTCTCCTTCCCCTATTAAGATGGTCTATATGCTGTCAAATCTTACCAATTTGAAGGGTATTCACTTTTTTTTTTTTTTTTTTTGTGATGTCCCATGCATGTAATATTAAAAACTGGCAAGTCCACATGCCTTTTCTTCTGTTAATCTGCCAGGTGTCAGTTTATTTCATACACCCAGCTATTGAACCAGGAGAGCAGAGGAAAAGTCTTTCCTCCCCTATATGGTGTTCTCAATAGAGTCTATTTCTCAATGTGTAATTTATCATTCACTAGGTGAATATAGTACTAACTGTAAAATATATTTCACTATTAATATGAGAAGTTTTTTGCACTCGTATTTTCTTCAACTCAAACTGTTCTCTCTTGTCTACTTACACTTGATATGGTAATCTGTTAATGACTAAGATCTGATCACTTGCTTTCTGGGTGTCAACATTTTCACTTTCTTTTAATGAAACAGGTTTTATGTTGCAGAAAAATATTTCCCATGTGAAAGCTTACTCATGCATATTCTGCATCTGTATATCAATGAATCCTCTGGTTTAAACGGAAAGTACAGATTTTTCAAAAATGAAATGCAAGCTTATGCCATAAAGAAGTTGAATATCTGGGCCATAACGGATTAGTAATGAGTCATTAGTGACTAAGGTGAAGAAAAAATTGCTGTAAAGTAATAAATGGCTTTGCAGCACATGCAACATTTAGCAAGAACCAATGTCAATGGGAATCCAGGTGCCAAGCCTTCCTGTGAGTTTATAAACCACTTAGAAGAACACAAACAGTTTATACCTTATAGTAGAGAATAAAACAGAATGCTTAAATCTCCAATTCTCATTAAACCTTAGCTACTTAGGTGGTAGAGAGAGCAGTTTAAACAGTTATGAAAATTGTGTAGCATCCTGATTACTCTTAGCACTTCCTAAAATCAGTCTATAATCATATTCACAAACAGCTGCCAGCAGTACTTCTCATTTCTTTGAAACTGGTTCTTTTTTCCAAAAGGTTATGTAGAAACCATGAATTCTCTGACAGAGCCATTCATGTCTCCTTCTGAGAGGCACTTAGTACACTCAAGAAACAGTTGTTAAAAGCAAGAGTTTTTGTTTTGTTTTTGTTATTTTTTTTTTACATTTTACAACAGTTATAGCAAGAGTTCTGTTCAGTTAAAAAGGATGTAAGCTGTGGATTGGGAGCAAGGATCTAGAGAAGTCTTGCTGGGCCATGCATGGCCTTTAATATTCAGGACAGGAGGGAGGTTTGGGAGATCAAGAGAAGTGAGTGAAGGCAATAATCTGGGAAGTAAAAAGGCACACAGGACAAAGAGTGGCAGTGATTTACTATTAGGGAAGTATTTCAATGTTTTAATTGCCACTATTGGCTTATCATGACATGCTGACTGAATATTGACCCTGATTAAATGAATATCTTCAGTAACGCTGTCAAAATTTGCCCATTAGAAAATTTTGTATTGGCTATGCTGCCACCTGACCCTGTCACCAGATGCCCTCAATGAGGTTGATATCTCTTATTTTCAATAGTCATTTCCTATTCTGTTCACAGATTAGAACATAAAGTCCCTGTCAAGTTACATAACAATTTACAGAACTAGCAAGTGACAGGACAGGAATTCATCTTTCTCCCACTGCTTTTAAAACTATCTCTGCTGAAGAATAAAAGGCCCCCTAGGGGAACCTAGAATAAGAACTCCACATACAAGTGAAACTTTGGGAAGGAGTGGAGGGCTGTTCAGATGTGAGGGAGAGAAGGGACAGTGTCTTTGTTACAACTCAAGCTTGTCGCATTTTGTTCCTTATAATTCTAAAAATAAAACTTCAGATGTCCAAAAAAATACACTGTATGAAATATATTTAAGCATGGCTTAGTTATTCAAGTTGTTCAGGGAAAATGGGCACTCTGGATAGAGAGGCTCTGTGTGAATGAAGATGTGGCCCAAGATCACTAGGCAATTCTGTAAAGCATGAGCTCTAACTAGAGCGTTCTCTAGGTGTGGCGCATTGGGCAGGACACTTACACTCTCTAAGCTTCATTTCCCTCGTCTGTAGAACTGTAATGATTCTCCTTATTCAGTAACTAGGGAAATTTAATGTGATGATTTATATTTAGGTCTTGCCATAATGACTGGAAAAAAAAAGTGCTAAATAAGTGTTACTTCTTACTATTGCTATTTTTACATAACACAAAGGAAATGTGAAAGTCTTATCTTCCTAACCCTAGCAGCTGCTATAGAATTTTTTGCAGAGTGAATATTTGATAAATGCTTTTTGAATGAGTAACAACTTAGACTAAATACCAGTTGACATGTTGTCTTTTCTGTTTTCAGTGAGATATTCCAATCATAGTAAACAACCATTAGAGTCAGGGTTATTTGATTTTTAATTTATTTTTCCTGTAGGTATGTATATCTAGAGTTCCTTACATAGCAGCATGGAAAATGATAGATTTCAAGACTGTGGAAGACTATCAATTATAGTAGTTTTATAAATGATAAATTGTAAAGTTACTTCACTTTACATAGGTGCACCTGTAAAGCATATAAATCAAAACATAATGTAGCATAGCATAGTGCTGTAGAACAACACAGTGGAAATAAGCTAAAGGCTAACTCAGTTAAATGATAACATGTGGTAATATTAAGCATTTGCTATGTGCTGTGAAATTCAACAAGAGCTGTGGGGTAGCATAAAATATAAGAAATGAGCTCAGTCCTTAAGAGTGCTACTCTAGGCAGGGCGCTGTGGCTCATGCCTGTAGTTCCAGCACTTCTGGAGGCCGAGGCGGGCGGATCACGATGTCAGGAGATAGAGACGATCCTGGCAACACGGTGAAACCCTGGCCCTACTAACAATACAAAAAAATTGGCCAGGCGAGATGGCGAGCACCTGTAGTCCCAGCTACTCAGGAGGCTGAGGCAGGAGAACCGCGTGAACCCGGGAGGCGGAGCTTGCAGTGAGGCCGCGCCACTGCACTCCATCCTGCTTGACAGAGTGAGACGCCGTCTCAAAAAACAAAACAAAACAAAACAAAAAGGCCACTCTAAGTTACCATATAAGATTACAAGGTTTTTTTTTAAAGTTAGTTATTTGTATATGCATTAATTTACCAGTTTTACTGGAGACTTGCAATGTGCCACGCACACTGCTAGGCACTGAGTATACAATAAAAACAAAACAATGTTTTCACTTTCAAGGAACTTGTATTCTTGTGGAAGAGATAGACATGTAAACAGCTAATTAAAATGAAATGTTTTCAGTATTATAAGAATGAAGTAGAACAGAATGTGATCGATCATAAGACAAATTGAACGTGACTGGTAATGCGTTTGGTAGGAGTTCAGAGATGAGAAAATTAAGTCCCTTGAAAGAAGTTTCTAAAGCCCAAATTGTAGATTATAATAAATTATATTAAGATAATTGCAAAGCAGCCGGGCCTAGTGGCTCACGCCTGTAATTCCAGCACTTTGAGATAATGAAGGGGACAGATCACCTGAGGTAAGGAGTTCAAGACCAGCCTGTCCAACAGGGTGAAACTGGTCTTTACTAATTATACAAAAATTAGCCGGGTGTGGTGGCGTGTGCCTGTAATCCCAACTGCTCCAGAGACTGAGGCAGGAGAATTGCTTGAACCCGGGAGGCGAAGGTTGCAGTGAGCGGAGATAGTGCCACTGCACTCCAGCCTGGACTACAAGAGCGAAACTCCGTCTCAAAAAAAAAAAAAAAGACAAGTCAGGCAGGAACGGATATCAAGGAATATAGAATAGATTTTAAAGAATGGTATTATATTCATTTAAGTAGATGGAAGGTATGTGGCCTTTGGATACTTTAATTTTTTTTAACTTGGAATTCTCCATTTTGACTATCCATCTGCAAACGAACTATGCATGTCCTTTATTTTGTGACATGATTCAGAGAATCTTAGTGAGAAAGGTCTCTAATGCTATTTGAATAAACTTTGCATTATTTATTGTCTAGAAAGCATCGCTGGCATTTGGTTCCTAAAACTTGGTTTTCCTTTTCTGTTTGAACACTGCCAGTGTTTGGGTTGCTTACTATCTGCCATTTTTATATTTAACAAAAAATATTTCTCATTTATTTCTCCTAGTTTTCTCTACAGTTTGCATAAACTATTTGGTATCCTTTTCATTAAATAGCCCTTCAAAAATTTTATATACTACTCTTGTGTTTACAAAGTCCTTTCTTTTACAGACTTAGTATAAATGCATAAATACGTATATACTAAAAGCATATATTTAATACAAGCATCATCAGCTTCTTAAAACTGTATCTCATATGGCATAGTTTCTAGATATTTGACCATTCGAGGAAGAGAAATAAAAGTGCTAGCAATATTTTTTACCTAGTAACAGAAATAGATTTAAAACTCTTGAGCTATCTGGTCACATTTGTGGTGGTTCTCTTTAGACTAAGGTGTCCGATGTGTTTCTTTGTCCCTAGCTCTTTTTATTTTCACCGTTTTTAAATATTGCTTGTTAGATTTACTGTTATAATTACTTGGCCTCTCTAGGTAAAATTGTTGATCTTTTTTACTCATGATTATAGTGATTTTATATTTGATAATAGTAGTTGGTTTACTAGAAAGAAGCTTAAACTCAGCTGTGTCTATGTTACTTCTCTGGACCTGTATTTCTTCATCTGTAAAATGAGGAGACATGAGTAGCCAAATTCTTTGGCTTTAAAATTATGATTCCACAGGTCTATGCTCTATGTTCTCATTGGAACAACTGGGGGCATCAGAGGTAACTATTATTTTTGCTGACTTTACAGTATCTTTTGAAATTAAACAACAATAATGATTATTCTTAGTTGAAGCAGTTATCTTGATCTTTGTTTTTGGCTGAGATTCAGTGGTGTGTGTGTAATTTATAGCAGCAGAAGAAAGCAGTAGCGGGAGGAGGAAAGCCAAATGACCTTGTGAAGAGGAGCACAGCAATTGTGCTGTTCACATGAGAGAGAAAAATAAGAACCAATAAACACCACTTCTTAGAGTAATAGATACCAAAGAAAAGAGAGAGGGATCATTGGTAAACAATGGGGCAGTCCTACTATCTCTTACTATTCTTTATTCTGTTCATGACATGAATGTAGCCTCATAAATTACTTTCTAAAGCTGAAAGTGTTTTTCTTTGAAAAGAGATTCATCATCTATGATTCTGATTCTGTGTACTGAAATGAATGGAATCAATTGCGCACCTTGTAATAGTGCTGCATAAAAATTACCTTTTGAGACCATAACCTTTCCCAAACAGCATAATAATTGAAATGCTATCTTGCTGCATGGCAATTGTGAGAATCTCACTTTCCCTTCTATTCCATATAAGACCTCAAAATCTCTCAGTGATATGACAAATGAATAAGCTTCATACCTGCAGCTTTATCTTCCCTCCTCTGAGCCAGCTAATATATCTCAGTTGTTCAGATCCTCAAGAGTAATATGCTGTAACATTATCTCATAAATTAAAAAATTCTTAATTATGTCTACTTTCCAAAAACTTTTACATGAAAGGTTATAAATATCTATACATACAAATCTATATTTATATAAATATCTATACAATATAATGTTGATACGTATATGAATGCATACATGCACAACACTAAAGGCATATATATGCAATACGTACATGTACACATAAATGCATACACACATAGTAAATGACAGTTTATAGTGTCCACTGTTGTTCTATGCACTTCGTACTTCATACAGTAACTCATTTAATCTTCACAATTCATAGTAGGCACAACTGCATATTATAGTAAGATATCATTATCCCCATTTTTATAGATGAGAAATCTGAGAAACGATAAAGTGAAGTTACTTGGCTAAGGTCACACAGTAAAGGAATTGAGGAAGCAATTTGCCTGCAATGACATTACTCTTATGTTACTGATTATTTTTATATTGCCATATAAATGTTCCATAAATCAACATACTGAATATCTACTTCCTATGTGTGTTCTACTATAAAATTATTAAAGTTAACAAAATGTAATGTTACATTGAATCATTTGGAAATAGGTAGTAAAAATGGGGTAGAAAATTTTGAAGGTGATTAGTCCCTATGCAAATTTAAAACTTAAAAACTAAAAATTAACTCTTGGTTTCTAAGAATTCTACTTCCTTCTAATATCTCATTTTCAGCACATCTTGGCTGTACTTTATCATAGTGAACAGGAGGAAGGAATAATCTGTTATTTACCAAGTCTTTCTATTTAAATATCAGGCATATCTAAGGAATCCAGTAGACAGTAAAATACAATTCTTAATTCTCCTCACAGGTCATATTCAATCTTTTAAAATTTTTCTTAGAAGAAGGTAGGGGGTGTGACTGATAGAGTAAAGAAGAATTACGTCATACAAGAAAATGGAATAAGGAAGAGGCGAGAAAAGAAAATGACCTTGGAAATCCATCTACATAGTAAGTCATCTCAAATTGAAGTGATCATTAAAATATATTTTCTATATTAAGAATACAAGTCTCTTTGTAAGTCTCTAAGGACTTGCTTTATGAATCTGGGTGCTCCTGCATTGGGTGCATATATATTTAGGATACTTAGCTCTTCCTGATGAATTGATCCCTTTACCATTATGTGATGGCCTTCTTTGTTTCTTTTGATCTTTGATGGTTTAAAGTCTGTTTTGTCAGAGATTAGCATTGCAACCCCTGCTTTTTTTTGTTCTCCATTTTCTTGGTAGATCTTCCTCCATCCCTTTATTTTGAGTCTATGTGTGTCTCTGCAGGTGAGATGGGTCTCCTGAATACAGCAAACTGGTGGGTCTTGACTCGTTATCCAATTTGCCAGTCTGTGTCTTTTAATTGGACCATTTAGTCCATCTACATTTAAGGTTAATATAGTTATATGTGAACTAGATCCTGTCATTATGATATTAGTTGGTTATTTTACTCACTAGCTGATGCAGTTTCTTCCTAGCATCGATGGACTTTACATTTTGACATGTTTTTGCAATGGCTGGTACCTGTTTTTCATTTCCATGTTTAGTGCTTCCTTCAAGATCTCTTGTAGGGCAGGCCTGGTGGTGACAAAATCTCTAAGCATTTGCTTGTCTGTAAAGGATTTTATTTCTCCTTCACTTATGGAACTTAGCTCACACTCCCATACAATAATAATGTGAGACTTTAACACCCCACTGTCAACATTAGACAGATCAATGAGACAGAAAGTTAACAAGGATATCCAGGAATTGAACTCAACTTTGCACCAAGCAGACTTAATAGACATCTACAGAACTCTCCACCCAAAATCAACAGAATATACATTTTTCTCAGCATCACATCACATTTATTACAAAATTGAAAACATAGTTGGAAGTAAAGCACTTCTCAGCAAATTTAAAAGAACAGAAATTATAACAAACTGTCTGTCAGTACACAGTGCAATCAAGCTAGAACTCAGGAATAAGAAACTCAATCAAAACCACTCAACTACATGGAAACTGAACAACCTCCTCCTGAATGACTACTGAGTATGTAATGAAATGAAGGCAGAAATAAAGATGTTCTTTGAAACTACTGAGAACAAAGATACAACATACCAGACTCTCTGGGACACATTTAAAGCAGTGTATAGAGGGAAATGTATAGCACTAAATGCCCACAAGAGAAAGCAGGAAAGATCTAAAATTGACACCCTAACATCACACTTAAAAGAACTAGAGAAGCAAGAGCAAACACATTCAAAAGCTAGCAGAAGGCAAGAAATAACTAACATCAGAGCAGAACTGAAGGAGATAGAGACACAAAAAACCCTCCAAAAAATCAATGAATCCAGGAGCCGGTTTTTTTGAAAAGATCAACAAAATTGATAGACTGCTAGCAAGGCTAATAAAGAAGAAAAGAGAGAAGAATCAAATAGAAGCAATAAATAAATGATGAAGGGGATATCACCACCGAACCCACAGAAATACAAACTACCATCAGAGAATACTATAAACACCTCTACGCAAATCAACTAGAAAATCTAGAAGAAATGGATAATTTCCTGAACACTTACACTCTTCCAAGACTAAACCAGGAAGAAGTTGACTCCCTGAATAGACCAATAGCAGGCTCTGAAATTGAGGCAATAATTAATAGCCTACCAACCAAAAAAAGTCCAGGACCAGACAGATTCACAGCCGAATTCTGCCAGAGGTACAAGGAGGAGTTGGTACCATTCCTTCTGAAACTATTCCAATCAATAGAAAAAGAGGGAATCCTCCCTAACTCATGTTACGAGGCCAATGTCATCCTGATACCAAAGCCTGATAGAGATACAACAAAAAAAGAGAATTTTAGACCAATCTCCCCGATGAACATCGATGAAAAAATCCTCAATAAAATACTGGCAAACCGAATTCAGCAGCACATCAAAAAGCTTATCCACCATGATCAAGTGGGCTTCATCCCTTGGGTGCAAGGCTGGTTCAACATATGCAAATCAATAAACATAATCCAGCATATAAACAAAACCAAAGACAAAAACCACATGATTATCTCAATAGATGCAGAAAAGGCCTTTGACAAAATTCAACGGCCCTTCATGCTAAAACTCTCAATAAATTCGGTATTGATGCAACATATCTCAAAATAATGAGCTATTTATGACAAACCCACAGCCAATATCATACTGAATGGGCAAGAACTGGAAGCACTCCCTTTGAAAACTGGCACAAGACAGGGATGCACTCTCTCACCACTCCTATTCTACACAGTGTTGGAAGTTCTGGCTAGGGCAATCAGGCAAGAAAAAGAAATCAAGGAATTCAGTTAGGAAAAGAAGAAGTCAAATTGTCCCTGCTTGCAGATGACATGATTGTATGTTTAGAAAACCCCATTGTCTTCAGCCCAAAATCTCCTTAAGCTGATAAGAAACTTCAGCAAAGTCTCAGGATACAAAATCAATGTGCGAAAATCACAAATATTCTTATACACCAGTAACAGAAAAACAGAGAGCCAAATCATGAATGAACTTCCATTCACAATAGCTTCAAAGAGAATAAAATACCTAGGAATTCAACTTACAAGGGATGTAAAGGACCTCTTCAAGGAGAACTACAAACCACTGCTCAGTGAAATAAAAGAGGACACTAACAAATGGAAGAACATACCATGCTCATGGATAGGAAGAATCGATATTGTGAAAATGGCCATACTTCCAAGGTAATTTATAGATTCAATGCCATCCCCATTAAGCTACCAATGACTTACTTCACAGAATTGGAAAAAAAAACTGCTTTAAAGTTCATATGGAACCAAAAAAGAGCCCGCATTGCCAAGACAATCCTAAGCCAAAAGAACAAAGCTGAAGGCATCATGCAACCTGACTTCAAACTATACTACAAGGCTACAGTAACCAAAACAGCATGGTACTGGTACTAAAACAGAGATATAGACCAATGGAACAAAACAGAGCCCTCAGATATAATGCCACACATCTACAGCCATCTGATCTTTTACAAACCTGACAAAAACAAGAAATGGGAAAAGGATTCCCTATTTGATAAATAGTGCTGGGAAAAATTGACTAGCCATAAGTAGAAAGCTGAAACTGGATCCTTTCCTTACTCCTTATACAAAAATTAATTCAAGATGGATTAGAGACTTAAATGTTAGACCTAAAACCATAAAACCCCTAGAAGAAAACCTAGGGCATACCATTCAGGACATAGGCATGGCCAAGTACTTCATGTCTAAAACACCAAAAGCAACAGCAACAAAAGCCAATATTAACACATGGGATCTAATTAAACTAAAAAAACTTCTGCACAGCAAAAGAAACTACCAACAGAGTGAACAGGCAACCTACAGCATGGGAGAAAATTTTTGCTATCTACTCATCTGACAAAGGGCTAATATCCAGCACCTATAAAGAACTCAATCAAATTTACAAGAAAAAAACAACCCCATCAGAAAGTATGCAAAGGATATGAACAGACACTTCTCAAAAGAAGACATTCATACAGCCAGCAGACACGTGAAAAAATGCTCATCATCACTCGCCATCAGAGACATGCAAATCAAAACCACAATGAGATACTATCTCACATCAGTTAGAAAGGCAATCATTAAAAAATCAGTAAACAACAGGTGCTGGAGAGGATGTGGAGAAATAGGAACACTTTTACACTGTTGGTGGGACTGTAAACTAGTTCAACCATTGTGGAAAACAATGTGGAGATTCCTCAAGGATCTAGAACTAGAAATACCATTTGACCTAGCCATCCCATTACTGGGGATATACCCAAAGGAGTATAAGTCATGCTGCTATAAAGGCACATGCACACGTATGTTTATTGTGGCACTATTCACAGTAGCAAACACATGGAATCAACCCAAATGTCCATCTGTGACAGACTGGATTAAGAAAATGTGGCACATATACACCATGGAATACTATGCAGCCATAAAAATGGATGAGTTCGTGTCCTTTGTAGGGACATGGATGCAACTGGAAACCATCATTCTCAGCAAACTATTGCAAGAACGGCACCAAATACCCCATGTTCTCCCTCATGGGTGGGAAATGAACAATGAGATCACTTGGACACAGGAAGGGGATCATCACATACCAGGCCCTATTGTGGGGAGCATTGGGGGAGGGATAGCAATAGGAAATAAACCTAATGTATATGAGTTAATGGGTGCAACACACCAACATGGCACATGTATACATATGTAACCTGCATGTTGTGCACATGTACCCTAGAGCTTAAAGTATATATATATAAAAGAATATAAGAAGGTGTTAGCAAAATTTTAGTATGTTACCATACAAAAACACTCAATAGTTTATCTTTAGTTAATTAGATCTATCTTTACTGTCTTATGTTTCCATCTTCTAGGACCCAAGGAAAAGTATGACTAATTGCTTATGAAAACACTTAAATAAACAGGAGCACCGTGTTGTGAGCTCATCTCTAGTTCAATAGATACCAAGAACATAGCCAAGGCCAATTGAAAATACAGTCTCTGGCATTGTGGCCCAAGAATGGGATTTTAAGCACCTCTCCAGGTGACTATAATGTACATTCTGAGCTCAGAATCATTGCTTTAAATGTTATAACTCCTTTTGCAGTTAGGATCCAAAGTCAAGAAACCTGGGCTTAATGTGAGGAAAAACAGAAGACTTTGAAGGAAACATTGACAATTTGCCATCTGTGTAACTTATGTGACACTGTGCAACTCTACCTGGCTTATCTCTGTAATATCATTTCCTGCTCTCCTCCTGCCCCTTTACTGTTGTACAGTCACTTTAATTCTCAATTCATCAAACACACCAAGTACTATTATGCCTCAAGGATTTCACACATATTAGTCCCAATTCCTACAATGCACTCTTCCCTACTACTTGCCTGACTAGTATTGTGTCAATTTAGGTAAGTGGTAATCACATTTCCCAGAATTCTCTTCCTTGCCTCAGTTCCAAATTAGTAGTGAATACAAGAGATACTTGAAATGAGATCTGAAAGGCAGAGAGGAGTAACAGATATGTTATTTTCACATGTGGAAAGTTGGTTCAAGGGAACTGTGATACAGGTACCACTGTGGTTCACACAGATTTGTTCTCATTGGCTAGCTCATCTTGTTTGCAAAGAACAACAGTTGAGCCTATAGCTCCTGCAGGAGCTACCACATCCTCCTTTGATTTCTTCAACTCCTGAAATATGTACACGTAGATCTCCATGACAAAGGTCCAAATTTATCCTGAAGTTCATTTGAATCATTGAGGTTGATAGCCTGGAGGGAGTGAGATACTGGTGCAAGTTCTAGTCCATTCTCACCTGTTCCACGCTCTCCTTGTTCTCCACACTTCACACCCATATACCCTTCCTAAATTCCTGTTCCACTGACTTCAACCTCCAGCACCAGATGGAAAGATGGAAGCCTTATATAGGCTATTTAATCATCCCCCACCATTATGTGAGATCAAATTCCTATAAGAAAACCCTATATATCAGTCCTAGTGATTCTATTTCTTCAAACAAATTCTGACTGATAGATCTAGCTTCTCTTTCTCTTTTAGGGTTTAAATTAAATATCCCTCCTCAGGGCCTTCCCAGAGAACATTGTCTAGAATGTATACCTCTCTTCACTTCCCTAGCTACACTCTATCTCAGTCTATTGTTTATTTTTTTTTCCAAGAATTTATCATATTTATTTATTTTATTAGTGTTTGCTTATTTGTTATCGATCTCCCTCACCACAATATAGATTCCATAGGGGAAGGAGTCAACCCTGTCCTCTTTATCACTTCATCTCCAACATCTGTCACAATTCCTGATGCATAGTGAATGTTCCAGAAACATTTTTGTATACATGAAATGAATGAAAAATAAATAGACATATATTTTGGAGAGGTAGCTTTGAGATTCTTGTGAGCAAATAATTCAAGAAGAGATTTGTGGCTGGTTAACCAGATAGGGGACTACTGAAAGTGATAAAGGCCTGAAATAGATCAGTGTAAAAAATGAGGGGGAAAGATATCTTTAAATGGACCAAAAAAAAAAAAAAAAAAAAAAAAAAAAAAAAAAAAAAAAAGGCTAGATAGAAGAATTTGGCTGCTCTATGAACAAGTTTATGAGAAAGAAGGGAGAATCAAGATGACAGATTTCTCTCACAGGTTACAAGCAGAATAGTGATGCTGCAATAGATTAAAGACAAAGAAAAGCTTTTAAGGAGTAAGATAGTGAGTTTGAGGTTTTCAACTCAAATGAAAATTTCTGGATAAAAGCCAGGAATAGTGACACACTTAGATGTATCAGATAGTGATATTATTTGAAGCCATGACAGTAGTTAAAATTGTCTAGGTAGACTGCGGAAGTGAGTTAAGAAGGAGTCCAAGGAATCCTTAAATATTTGTGATGGGAGGATGGGAGGTGAGCAAAGATATAAAGCATAAGAAATTAAAAATTATTTTCTCCCATTCTGTAGGTTGCCTGTTCACTCTGATGGCAGTTTCTTTCGCTGTGAAGAAGCTCTTTAGTTTAATTAGATCCCACTTGTCAATTTTGGCTTTTGTCTCCAGCCATTGCTTTTGGTGTTTTAGTCATGAAGTCCTTGCCCATGCCTATGTCCTGAATGGTATTGCCTAGGTTTTCTTCTAGGGTTTTTCCTGGCCATCAGAGAAATGCAAATCAAAACTACAACGAGATACCATCTCACACCAGTTAGAATGGCGATCATTAAAAAGTCAGGAAACAACAGCTGCTGGAGATCATGTGGAGAAATAGGAACACTTTTACACTTCTAAATAAGTGTTGGTGGGACTGTAAACTAGTTCAACCATTGTGGAAGACAGTGTGGCAATTCCTCAAGGATCTAAAACTAGAAATACCATTTGACCCAGCCATCCCATTACTAGATATACACCCTAAGGATTATAAATCATGCTGCTATAAAGACACATGCACACATATGTTTATTGTGGCACTGTTCACAATAGCAAAGACTTGGAACCAACCCAATGTCCATCAATGATAGACCAGATTAAGAAAACATGGCACATATATACCATGGAATACTATGCTGCCATAAAACTGGATGAGTTCATGGCCTTTGTAGGGACATGGATGCAGCTGGAAACTGTCATTCTAAGCAAACTATCACAAGGACAGAAAACCAAACATTGCATATTCTCACTCATATGTGGGAATTGAACAATGAGAACCCTTGGACACAGGATGGGGAACATCACACACCGGGGCCTGTCATGGGGTGGGGGGAGAGAGAAGGGATAGCATTAAGAGATATACCTAATGTAAATGATGAGTTAATGGGTACAGCACATCAACATGGCACATGTATACATACCTATGTAACAAACCTGTACGTTGTGCACATGTACCCTAGAACTTAAAGTATAAAATAAAATGAAAATTCTTTACCATTTTTAAAGTATAAAGGGAAATTGTTTCATATCAGATAACTGCACTGATATTAAGAGCAGAGTCCCACACATCATTCCTCTGAACCAGGAACCTCAGAAACCAGCCAGTCAATGATATGAGCATTTCATATTCTCTATCGTCTTTCCTTTTTTTTTTTTTTTTCTCCTCTCAGCTCTTCTACCAAAATGCTCATTGTAATATTACAAACTGTGGTGAAAAACACTGCATTGCCTGCAAAGAGCTTTACATTTTCTGCCTTATGCAGTAGTTCTCAACTGGGGGCACTTTAGCTTTCCAAAATATATTTGGCAATGTTGGGAGGCATTTTTGACTGCTCTGGAATCTCCTGGGTAGACATCAGGATGCTGCTAGACATCCTACAGTACACAAGACCACGGTCTTCACTCCACAACAAGACTGTCCGTCCCCAAATTACTGTAGTATTGAGGCTGAGAATCACTGATCTAGAAAAGCATTTTGCCGATAACTCTTTTGGAACATTATTTGCAAAAGTTCCCTGGAATATTAATAAATTTTGTGCATATAATTACAAACACATGTGCATAAACAACTATGTGGTCAAATTAATTGCGAAAAAAAAATTTCGCAATTACAGGTCTATTTACTCCAGTATTCCCCAGTATTCCTCAGAGTCTTAAATATATTAATGAACATTTTAAATATCTTTAAAATGATATTCTGCGTGTCCTGTTTCCCATACTTGATTGACTTTGGAGACTGTTTCTGATGAAATACATTGAGGAAATAATGTTCTCCAAAAAAACCTTTGGTAAACACTATTTTGGAGTCTAGGAATGGAATTTAGAATATAAGGGACAATAATAATAGGATTATTGTCTCCTCAACAATGTACTAAGAGATAAGCATAGAGATCTGTCATCTAATTTCAGGTCTGATCTATTAATTAATCCAAAGAGTTAGTTGTAGAGTGCTTTAACGAGGGGCCTGTTATTATCTGATAAACAAAAGCAGGTAAACTTAAGAATGTATGAAAATTTAAAAATACAGTATCTGTGCTATAATATTTGTAGAAAATCAAACTAAGAAATATGTAACATAAAAAATAGAAATCAAACCAATATATTTAGACAAAGCGTAGTACTTATTTCAAACAATATAAATTAAATTCACCATTATAATTAAAATAAAAATATTTCAGACTAAATTTAAAATAGTATTCAAGCTATATAGAAAAACATACTGTAAATCATGTGTCCTCCATTTACTTGGCATCTCTATAATATGGCAAATTTAATCACTGGTTAAAATCACTGACTAGATTTTATTACATTTTGGATTTATTCTGACATTAGTGAAAAAAACAGAAATGTCATCATCCCTGGTTATTTGTGGGATATTAGTCACAGGAAGCTCCTGGATAACAAAATCCCTGATGCTCAAGTCTCTGGTATAAAGTGGCATAGCATTTAGATATAATCTATGTACATCCTTCTGTATATTTTAAATCATCTCTAGAATACTTATAATACCTAATACAGTGTAAATGCTCTGAAAATAGTTGTTACACTATATTGTTTAGGGAATGACAAGAAATACAGTCTGTACAATTCCAGAACAGATGCAGCCATTTTTTTCTCCAATATTTTCATTCTGCATTTGGTTGAATCTGTGGATGCACAACCCATGGATGCAGTAAGCCATATATATACATATATATATACACACACACATATATGTGTGTATATATATACATAGACTTTTATATTGTAGTTGCAGCATCATGTTATCATCACTGCTTTTTAAAAGCAGAGCATTTTATTTGTCATATGATGCTATCTCTCAGGCCTTATTGTTACTTGGAAAAACAGTTGTGGGTCATTGACTGGCAAATATATCAGTAGACATAGAGATTTTAAAAATTTGTAACAAGTTTAGAATATTCTGAAGATTTTGTGTTATAAACTTTTAAAAATAAAAATATCTGGAAATAATTCAAAAAGTACAACAGTAAGTGATGATAATGCTAAATTGTCTGGAAAATAGGATATATAAAGACGGCTAAAAATGATGGTTGGCTTCTGAAAGAGAATTCTGAGGAATGAGTTACTGAAAATCCTGTTTGAACCAAAACCAGAACATATAAAAATATACTTAAATTGTATCAAGAGATAAGGTTAAACATAAAGATGAACTGTGTTTTCTGAAGTTGGCACTTTTATAGCATCTTGTGGGCAAGTGTCTCAACTCCTCTTATATGTTGAATTATATTTAATGATGCTTGGATAAATATAAAATGTATTATTTATTTTTATCTATAAACACACTTCTATGATTTTAATAAATGTTTCCCAAAATGTATGTTGTAAAAAGTGGTTAAATAAAAACCACATGCAGCAATGGGTGAAATATATCAAAAGATTTTTCAAGGATGGGTGTGGGTGTTTGTGTGTATAAAGATAGGGTACTATACATGGAGAAATTACTATAGTTCAGTGCCAGTACCTCAGTATTTTAGGCTCTGAAACCTTTTTATATACAGTTTTATATAAACCTTATGTGTAGGAGTAGTAGTTATCTTTCTGACAGACTAAAATTAGCCAAAGTGAGAAGACTGATGCATCAAATCCTACTGCTAGTATATTAATTGTCAACAGAGCATGTACTTGCACAGATGTAGAAATTTTCATGTTGGCTTAATTGCACATTCTTTCTCAATCATTATTAATAGGTGAAGAGCAAAGCTATATTATTTGGTGACTATAAAATTATAAGAAGTGAATTCATGCATTAAGCAGATAGGCCAGTTTATACTGTGATAACACATCAAATGCTAAAATTTCAGTGGCTTAACATAATAAAGGTTAATTTCTGTCTCGGAAAGGTCGACAGTCATATGAAAGCTCTTTTTTTTTTTTTTTTTTTTTTTTGAGACAGAGTCTTACTCTGTCGCCCAGGCTGGAGTGCAGTGGCGCGATCTCGGCTCACTGCAAGCTCCGCCTCCCGGGTTCACGCCATTCTCTTGCCTCAGCCTCCCAAGTAGCTGGGACTACAGGCGCCCGCCACCGTGCCGGGCTACTTTTTTGTATTTTTTTTTTTTTTTTTTAGTAGAGACGGGGTTTCACCGTGTTAGCCAGAATGGTCTCGATCTCCTGACCTCGTGATCCGCCCGTCTCGGCCTCCCAAAGTGCTGGGATTACAGGCGTGAGCCACCGCGCCGGGCCTGAAAGCTCTTAAAAATTCAGTCTGAAAGTGACACAGAACTCTTTTGCTCAATGCAGTGGCCCAAACTGGTCATATGGAATTGCCTAATTAGAAAAAGTCTAAGAGATGTGAAAATGCACTCAAATATTTGGCGAGTTGTAGAAGGCTCTGCTCTGGTTAGATCAGTTGATTATTTAATGGCATAGGTTAAGATAGGCTTCTGCGACAATCTCTCAGGTTGTGAGGAATTTGTCCATGATCTAAACAGCTTAAAGAGGGGGCGTACTTCTCCCTCTTTTAAAGAGCTCTAAAACGGACTTGGTTTACATTTTATTTTGAAGTTTCACTTTCTATACAATATGATATCTGACAACCTCATTTTTAGTTTGGCACAGTCCATTTAATATGTTTCTATTTAAAAACATAATGTCAGCTGACTTAGTAGCCAGTCTCTCTTTAGTGTTTGCTATTTTAATTATACTTTAAACCAATCAATTACTATTTTGTAAAGAAAAAAATACAGAGTTGAAGATATAATACTTAGATATTGCATTGTTTTTAATAACCAAATCATTTTAATTTGACTAATTAAATGTCTAATAAATAACCATTAAATCTTCAAGAAAATTGATAAATTGAATTTATTCTCTCAGGGGTTTTAAGACACAGTTTACAAGTACAGCATTTTCTAAATAATATGATTTGTATTTTGTTAAAGATACACAAAATTTTACAAAATGTTTTCTGTGATAGAAAATAATTACAATTAACCCAAATAATCAGAATTAACCCACCTGGGTTAATTCTATCCATAGAACTAAGAATGGTATGGTGCTTGTAAAAAAAAATGAGTTATACCTATATGAGCTGCTCAAGGTATACATAAAACAGGAAGTTTGACAAATGAATATATAACATGATTTATTTTTATTTAGGGGATAACATAAACTAATGCATACCATGTTAAAATAAGCACAGGAAAAAAAAAAAAAACTGCTAAAATAGTCACCAAACTCTGTAGCAGTGGATACAACTGAATATTTTTTATAATATTTACTCTTTGTACATTAGAAAAATATATTACTTTCTTAATCATTAAGCAATATTTAAAGAGAAAACACATATATTTGACGAATGAGAAATTACATAAAATGATGTTAAACTTATTTTTTAGGGGTAAACTTTGATTCAGAGTCAAAAAACTCCATGCAAATTGACTAAATAAAAACTTCTTTGGATAATGGTCTCAGCTACTTGGGAAGCTGAGGTGGAAGTATCACTTGAGCCCGGGAGTCCAGAGTTTCAGTGAGCTCTGATTTTGTCACTGCACTCCAGCCTGAGCAACAGAGCAATATGCTGTCTCAAAGAACAAAAACAAAATAAAACAAAAATTATCTGTCCCAAGATTGCCCTTTATATTCTACGTATTAGTTACCTATTACTGTATAAGAAATTACCCCCAGATCTGGCATCTTGAATGACGGTTATTATCTCATAGTTTCTGTGGGTCAAGAATATAGAAGTCACCTAGCTGGGTGGTTGGGGACAACATCCCTCATGAATTTATAGACAAACCATGAACTGGGGCTGCAATCTCATCTGAAAATCCAAATGGGAGCAGATGTGCTTCCAAGCTCACTCACATGATGGTTGGCAGGATTATGTTTCTCAGTGGCTGTTGGCAGAAGACTTAAGTTTCTTGCCGCATGAGCCTCTCTGCAGGCTTCCATAGTGTGTATTTGTAATGGCAGCTGGCTTTCCCCGGAGCAAGTCATCCTAGAGAGAGGATATACATAGACAGAAGCTGGAGTATTTTTAAAACTTAATCTTAGAAGTGATGTACTACCGTTTTTTATTGCATGCTATTGGTAACAATTTACTATAAATTTTATTCAAATACAGAATATTAAACTAGTATAGTCAGGGATGGCAATATACAAGTGTGAATAACAGAAAACAAAGATCATCCGATGCCATTCTAGAGACTGGCTAGCATATTGCTCTTATCCAGCTTTCTTTTATACCCATAATACTGTCATTTTCTCATAAGTCAAATACACATTGGTTTGTTTACTGCATTCCTTCTATTAGAATATGGGTAAACATCAGGGTAGAAATCTTGTCGGTTTTGTTTGTCACTAATGTTTAAAGCAACACATGGCTTACAGTTAGTGCTCAAGAAGTATCTATTGAATGACTGGAAGCCTGAAGGATAGGTATGTCTTTATAGTACATATTTGGAGAGTTGGTAGGTAGCAGAAATTTTAAAATTTTATTTAGTTGAGTTCACATTTGGATAATTTTACCCAATTATTTCATCCAAAAGCTTAAAGTTTTTCAAAAAAACGTTATATCTGTGGCATGAGTAAGTCATTTCAGAAGGCTTTGTTCTTTTGAAGGTAAGGCAAAATAAGACATGGAGGTATCTATATAATTCTTCAATCCGGGTCTGCAAATAAAAAAAAGACATACCATATGTCATATTGGAAAGACATCAATACAGACACACATATTCACACTTACAATTTTGTTAAATATAAACTTATTTCTTAAAAATCTATGATACATTTGTTAGCTCCAGTTCAGAAGCTATTTTTTTAAGAGGGCAGAAGAAAATCATCTTCATATTTATTGGACCATGCATTTTCAGCCAAAGAGCAATTATACTTCTTAATATCACTAAGCACATTATAATGCTGAAAAGAAATATTGGTGGAAATTGTCATTTAAATTGCAGCAAAAACTATGAAAAGTCAGCATTATTAAAAACTGCTGAAAATTCAAAATCTAAATAGGTGACTAAACAACTAGCTTAAGAAAAAAATAGAATCATGGGCTAGATCAAGAAGACACTGAATGTTAATAATTTTATTTCCAAAGAATAGTCTCTGAAGTTATTCCAAGCATTTCTGAATAATGAAATATAAATTGGCATCTATTGAGAAGAATCTTGTATCCAGAATTGATAAAGAGTGCATATCCTCCTGATGGATAGACTGGCCTGCATCTATTCTTTTTGTTCCATTTCTATGTTGTTTTGCTTTTTAAAACGTTTTAAATATCATATCTGATATTATCTATTAGTTTGTTTAATTGGGGAGAAGGTAATTTGAGCATGTTTTGCTTTTCTCTCATGCATTTGAACTTTCTTTTGCATATTTGGCCCGCCTTTATTGTCAAGAACTCAAGCACTATCACTGTTTCTTTCTCTTAAATTTTAGTTCTTCAGTTTCTTAACTAAGGCCCTTCTTACTTCCAAATAACACATGGCTTCATCTGAGACCTGTTAAGAGTCAACTGTCAGTAAATATTTACTACACACAGGAATAACCCAACCTCCCTGCCCCCACTGCTTCGTTTTTATTTATTTCTACCTCCTGTGTCCCTGGACAGTGGTAGGATGACTTTCCTCATCCTGATTCTACTTTTACTCAACAATATGTTACAAGTGAAGGCACAGCACTCAGTCTTCCTTGTATTCAACCTTTTTTCTTAATCAAATTTACTGATTAAAATCGGATTATTCTCCTAAGTAAAATACTTTTGAATGGTTCCTATTTGTAATTAGAAAGATATACAGAGGTTATACCTTTGACGTCAAAGATATTATGAAAATTTCCTGTCCACCTTTGCATGTACCTATGACATAGGATCCTTGGGATGTTGCCTTGCCAGCCAAAACCTCTGTGGTGGTGGTGCCTTCTGCCTGAGTATCGCTTGGGCCACTGGGCTGGATCCAACCATTCAGCCCAGCAGGCTGCACTCAGTTCACACTATCTGCCTGGATTTCATGCCTGCCAAGGACAAGCCAGGCACAGAGCCAGCACGGCGGTCCAGCCACTGTGTACAGTGAGCAGTGCTGGCTGCAGCAGGGTAGGCAGCTACCAGAGCTGGAACAGGTGCTGGCTCCATGTGACGCTAAGCTGGACCAGGCATACCATAAGCAGCTTCTACTGTGGGCACCAGAGAATGCAGCTGTGCCTCGAAACTTAGCGATATCAGGAACTGCAGAGCCCCAAGGATGGTGTTGCAGTCCTGGCTCAAGGAACCCTAGGTCTGGACTCCCCAAAGGGCTGCAACTAGTTTCTTCCTTCTTTTACCTGCAATGTGGTGAGCAGGGGGTGTGTTTCAGCCCTGTTTGTGTTACAGTTCTTTCTCTTACAGCCCTGTTCTTTGGCAGGTCCCAAGTTATTGTCCGGCATCCAGGAAGAATGAGGTACACGGACAACTGGAGGGTGAGCAAAGCAAAGAGGAGCTTCATCAAGCAACAGAATAGCACTCAGGAGATGTGAAGTGGGTAGCTCCTTTCCATAAGCAGATCATCCTGATGAGTGTTCAGCTATCAGCGGAGAGGAGAAGTACAGTAGGCAGCTCCCTCCTGAAGCTGGCAGTCTTGACATCTCTGTGAGGCTGGCTGAATCCAGGGTTTTTATGGGCTTCAGAAGGGAGGAAGTGCATGCTGATTGGTCCATGTTCAGTCATGGGTGGGCCTAGAAAAAGCACCACAAGTTATCACTCCAGGCTGCTGATTCCATAGGGAACTGACAGCCCAGGCCCTATGTTTTACCTGGCTTGAAGGTGAGGCTTCACCGGAGATCCACGCTTTTCCACAAAGGAGCCTGTCTGCCTCCAGCTGCCATCAATCATGTTGTCCATGCTGTTGATGGGGTGCCTGCTGGCCTGGGCTGAGCTGGCCTCAGCTGCCAGTCAGTCTCTGTTCTGTGTTAGACACCCAAAGTCCGGAGGGGGCTGAGACAGCAGGGGGCTGGTGTGTCAGCGCTGCCTCAAGTGCATGCACACTTGGCCGGGTCGTGACATCATCTAGGAGGGGCCTCAACTTTGCTCTGAAATTGGATCAGGCACCAGAAGTGAGGAGAAGCCAGGCAGTGGGAGTAGGAACTTCTGAGCCTGGGGGGCAGCAGGATTCCCAGGGCTCTGAGAGTGCAAGGATGCATGGGTCCACGGCCACGGCTGGGTGGCTGCAGCTGCACCTGGGTGGGGGTCGTGGGGGCTCCAGCCCTGCCAACTCAGAAAGGGACAGGGCTCCGTCCTGTTCCCAGCTCTTGCCGGCTCCATGGAGTGTGCAGCCACTGCAGTTGCTTCTCCAGGGCAGATGGTGTCTTTGTAGCAGCCACTGCAGATGGGCCACACTGCCATCAATCCTCCCTCTGGAGAGGTAACTGCTTCATGCTGACAGGAGGCACTGTTTTGGGGAAAACGCAGTCAGATCTTTCTCGGAGGCCTATCTAAGGGTCCTTGGTAAAAGGGAGCCATCATCTGAGGCTCCAGTTACATGACCACTTGGAGTCTGATGGCCTCTAGGCAAGAAGAAACAAATTTTACGAGGAGGTTAAGTATGCGAAGGAAAAAATCCAGTGCCAAAAATAACAGAAATAAGAAGTAAAATAGACTAATAATTCAGAAAACAATATTGTGGCTAGAGCTGTTTCACTCTGATAAAAGAAATTAAATCTTGTAGGGGGCAGTTAAAGTTTAAAAGAGAAATAACTGTTTAGGGGAGTAGATAATCCCTTGATTTGATTTTGCCCAAAAAGAAACCTTTGGGTTATCAGCACCCCATTTACTCCCATCTCCTGGCAGAATTTACAGGATAATTGCCCAGAATTAGAATGTTTGTGCACATTTTTACTTTACCTATCCCTTTTCTTGGAGGAGTGTGAGCTGCAGTAAGAGATAGTTGGATAGTTCACAGGAATAAGAAGGGTTAATCTAAAATGCAGAGAAAAACTTCAAAACAACCAATGAGAACCTATCCTAGTCCTATAACTGATTATAAACTATTTTTTGAAGAGAGTAAAAACAAAACAACAGTTGCCTGTGGATGATGAAATGTCTTAGGTTTTCACAGTCAAAAACACAATTGACAAAGAAATTTGGTTATTTCTGTGGCTTACAGTAACTTAACATAATAATGCTATTTATGATTGCTAGCATATGCTCAGACATTTGAATTTCAGAAATCCCATACAATTTTGGAACATACATTACTGTTTACTAAAATATAACCTAAACAAGATTAAACCTTATTTTTATTTGGAAAAATCCTATGTAACTAAACATGTCAAATAATTCTCTTTACCTCTTGTTTGAATGTGCCACGGTCCCTCTGTAGCATCCCAAAATTAGGAGTCAGAAAAGATAATTTTGAATTTTGATTTTGAAGCTGAAATTTGATTTTGGGAAGCCTATCAAATACATTAAAGGTTTAAAACACCCAATATATGAAATAGAACTCCAGATTACCATAAGTAATTTATTTAGCCAAAATGATTCAACTTTTTTTTTAAGAAGCAAAAACCTTTACTCATTACTAGGGCAGACTCAGCTTTCCAAACGATCTGTCTCTTCTCTTTTCCTTCTTTTTTCAGTAGTTTATTCACAAAGCAAACCAAAATTTTTCATTATCTCTAACATTACATGAAAATCTTGTTCAAGAAGGAGAGAGAGACAAATTTCACCCTTGTATTAGTCTTTTAACATCAATCCCAATTTTTTTAAATGAAAACTTATAGAAAAATCTATCCAATCTTAATCAGTTTGACTGTGAGGTGAGATTCTTACAAAACTTTTATAATCCTTAACCAATTTTTGATAAAGAGTAGATCAGTGCCTTAAGAAATCCTTGTTGTGCTTGTATTCCAATGCTCAATTTATGGAAAAATCGAATAATACCCTTTTGAATTTAGTATGTTCACACACAGAATTTATTTTACAATATTAATTTTTATAAACCTTCCACAATTCATTTAAACCTTTAGCTTTATCTTATTTAATTAAAAAAATTCTTTAATCCTCTAGAGTATGCAAAAATTTACATTCCCATGTCTTCCTATAATCTTTAATTAAAAACACATTTTACTTTCCTTACACAACTTGCACATAAATCTATTTTCAGTAGTTTCAATACATGTTAAATGGTAACTCTTAGAAATTTTTAAAATTTTGGTGTAAAACATGGGAATTTATTTTAATTTTGTACTAGGTGCTGATAAGGTCTGACACTTTCCAACATAGTCGGGGGTTATTGTTAACTTCATATGCCCCCAGGCCTTACCAAGCTGTAAAGAAGGCAAGTCAAACAATTTTCAAAAGCCAAAGAAGCATTTCATGACCTTAAAGCCTTTAGCAACCGTAGTATCTGACCTGCATAATGTAGACTATATGTCCACGTTTTGTTTTTTGTTTTTTTTTGTTTGTTTTTTTCTTTCTAGACAGGGTCTCACTCTGTTGTCCATGCTGGAGTGCAGTGGTGTGATGTTGGCTCACTGCAAGCTCCAACTCCTAGGTTCATGTCATTCTCCTCCTTCAGCTTCCCGAGTATCTGGGACTATAGGCACCCGCCACCACGCCCGGCTAACATTTTTTTTTTTTTTTTTTTTTGCATATTAGTAGAGATGGGATTTCACCGTGTTAGCCATGATGGTCTCCATCTCCTGACTTCATGATCCGCCCGCCTCGGCCTCCCCAAGTGCTGGGATTACAGGCATGAGCCACTGTGCCCAGCCCATATGTCTATACTTTGAAGACATTTTTATTTTACCAATAATCTTTAAAGCTATTTTTATTTCTCAAAGATTAAAGTCTTGTGAACAAAAAGACATTACCGTTTCATTTTTCTTTAAAAACATTTGATGCAAATGCTTATTTTTTCTTAAAACCAGTCACTTAGAGCTCTTTTTTAATATAAGTACCACACATATAACACATACATAACTACAGAGAAAGACAGAATAAGATTCGTTAGTTGTTAGATTTTCATTTGCAGATCTAATTTTATTACTGTCCTCAGGGTGGAACCCTTTAAGAAACAGGGCTATGAAACCATGCAGTTTCTAGGGCCTAATAAGCAGGCATAGCTGGAAGACAAAAACAGATTTTGAGAGGGATCTATCCGCCTCTAATTTGGGGTTCCACGAGAAAAAAACAGGTGTTTTTTTTTTTTTTTTTTTTTTTTTTTTTCCCAAAAATAGGGTCAATGGCATCTCTTCTGTTTTTCCCAAGGAGTGGCAGACCATTAAAAGTTATCTTAGGGCCTCTTATGTGGGCGTTAGGAGTGGCAAGATGAAATGGAGAAAAATAAGTTGACTAAGAAGCAAAAAAAAAAAAAAAAAAAAAAAAAACCTTTTTCCAGAAAAACTAGGTCCATTGAGAGAAAAGACATAAGTCTTTTATGCATGCCTGATATGCGTATAGCTTGATATCCACTTTTAATTAAGCTTTTAGCCACATAAATCCTATTTATTTATTTATTTATTTATTTATTTATTTATTTATTTATTGCGATGGAGTCTTGCTTGGTGCCCAGTCTGGAGTGCAGTGGCATGATCTCGGCTCACTACAACCTCCACCTTCCAAGTTTAAGCAGTTCTCTGCCTCAGCCTCCCAAATAGCTAGGATTACAGGTGCGCACCACCACACCTGGCTAGTTTTTGTATTTTTAGTAGAGATGGGGTTTCACCATCTTGGCCAGGCTGGTCTTGAACTCCTGACCTTGTAATCCACCCACCTCAGCCTCCCAAAGTGCTGGGATTATAGGCATGAGCCACCGCACCTGGCCAGAAATCCTTTTTTAAAAAGTCCTCTTAAATGTCTTATTAACCAGCCTTAGCCATGCCGAATGGCCAATGTGACTGGCTTTTGAACCTTAACAAAATTAACCTCACAGGTAAAACTAGGAAGTTTTTCTGTAAAAGTTGTCCCTCTTCAAGAGATTGCTCAGTTTGATTTGTAATATCTTCTCAGTTCGGGGAATGCATCTGAGGGGAGTGTCCTATGGTAGAGAGATGCAATTACCCATCCTTGAAGAGAAGACAGAAGAGGAATAAAGGAAAAAAAAAAAATATATATATATATGTCTTTTTCCAGAGTCTGAGGGTCAAAGGAGTTCTAGAGATTCAGGATGCACTTGAGAGGAGTGCAGGCTAAAGATGATTGGTTGCCCTTCTGGAAGAGAGCACAGAGGGGGAAAAGGCATTCTTTCCTCTTTGCAGAGTCTGAGGGTCAAGGAGGTCCCAGGGATTCCAGATGCAATCAAAAAGAGTGCAGGTTGAAATGGTTGATTACCCATCTGGAAAGAGAGGGGAAATGGTTTCCATTTGTTCTTTCTCTTTCAAGCTGGTAGACAGGGTACACGTGGGAGAGAAAAAAAAGACATCCCCTTCTTTATTTCTTTTTGTTTGTTTGTTTGTTTTTTTTGAGACAGAGTCTCGCTCTGTCACCCAGGCTGGAGTGCAGTGGCGTGATCTCGGCTCACTGCAATCTCCGCCTCCCGGGTTTACGCCATTCTCCTGCTTCAGCCTCCTGAGTAGCTGGGACTACAGGCACCCGCCAGCACGCCCGGCTAATTTTTTGTATTTTTACTAGAGACGGGGTTTCACCGTGTTAGCCAGGATGGTCTCGATCTCTTGACCTCGTGATCCACCCTCCTCGGCCTCCCAAAGTGCTGGGATTACAGGCATGAGCCACCGTGCCCAGCACCCCTTCTTTATTTCAACCTTATATCCCTAAGTCCCGGCAACCTTTGCACATGCTATCTTCACCCATGTAGCAGGGCGTCCTAGTGGATAAGAATATTTGCATTTACCTTCATGTTGCCGTATTCTCCCATTGTCAGTCACTTTTGAGTTCCCTAGACCTTATCTATGCCATGGATGCAACATGACTTCCATCCAGAAGTGGAAGACGCTAATGGCAGGAATTAGTCATGCTCACCTGCACTGTGCCTCTGGACTTCCACTTTCATCTACCTCTGGGTCCCTCAGGTTTAACTTTCCCTTTGTATGGACTCATTAAATTAAGTCCCAGGTAGCCCTTATCAAATTGCAGCCAGTAATTGATGGGGTAGCCAGGGCCACTCTTTCATTTCTTCCCTATCATAAGCAGAATACTAAAGTAAAACTGTGAAACCAGGTCCCCCTCAAACCAAGGAAAGAAAGGGAGGCCTGGGAATTTAGGACTGGGACTAATAAGATGGCTCCCAAAA
>NC_045435.1:121398241-121435312 GCF_002776525.5 Piliocolobus tephrosceles | reverse complement strand
ATATGTTTCAAAATAAGCTACATATAAATTATCATAATAAGGGAGTTTGACAAAGCTTCTAATTATTATTTTATTACTAATATGATTCTTTTTTATCTCTACATTCCAGGAACCAATAAGAAACAGCATAAAACTCCAAGATAAATAGTAATAAATCTAAAAAATAATGTAAGAAACTCTATAAAAAATTGTAAAAGTTTATTGAGAGACATTAAATGAACTAAATAAATGGTGTTATATTTCATATATATATTTATATTTAAAGGTTGTAAAATTTGAATATAATACAAAGATCCAATATTTTGAATTTATCTTTCAGTGTAATTTAAATCAAAGTACCACAAAGGGGGTGTGTGTCGGGGGTGGGGGGGAGTGAGAGAAAGAGAGAGATAAGATCTGATAAGAAGTACAAGTGAAGAATTACCAAACTCTGAAGATGACAAGAGAAAATAAAGTGAAGCTTGCTTTGCATAAATCAAGAAGAGATCAATTGACAGAATATAAAAGAGGAAGTCTCACAAACATAGAGGTTATCTTAATGTATAAAGGAGATCGTTTCTCAGATCAACGCATTAAAGGTTTTATTTTCTGTCTGATTTTTTAAATAAGAGTGCTGGGAAAATCAAACAGCTATGTAGAATAACATAAATAACTACTAACTCCCATTATGCAAAAAATATAGGTAGGTTAAGAAATGTGAAAAATATTCAATCTTAGTATAAATATCAATATTTTTATTTCAACGTAGGAAAGAATATATTAAACACAATATTAAACGCATAAACATTAAAAGAAATTCACAAATTTGGCATTTAAAAATAAACCTCTGCTCATCAAATGACACCATAATGAGAATAAAATGTAAGCCACAAAATATAAGTTCTTAAAAATAAATAGGAAAAAATAAAAATATCACTCCACCATTGGCAAAATAATTTAGTAGGGATATTACATCACAATGAAGAAATTCCGACTCCTACAAAAGATCTGGAAAGTGTGTTTGCCCTAAGATAAATGTACATTAAAACCACAGTAAGATAGATTTACACTCCCTATATATTGGCCAATATTTAATTCTTAAAATCCTAAGCATAGGTGTGGAGTAGGGGACAAACATGCACACTGCCTGTGAATGTAACTGTCCAAGAACTTTGAAAAAATATTTAACAATGTCAAGTAAAATTAAAGTTACATAAACCTTAGGTTGGGTGTGGCAGCTCATGCCTGTAATCCTAGCACTTTGGGAGGCCAGGTTGTGGATCACCTGAGGTCAGGAGTTCGAGAATAGCCTGGCTAACATGATGAAACCTCATTTCTACTAAAAATACAAAAATTAGCCAGCCATTGTGGCGGGCACCTATAATCCCAGCTACTTGGGAGACTGAGGCAGGAGACTCACTTGAACCCTGGGGACGGATGTTGCAGTGAGCCAAGATCACGCCACTGCACTCTAGCCTGGGCAGCAAGAGGGAAACCCCATCCACTTGCCAAAAAAAAGATACATAAACTTGTTTGGCAAAGTGGCTCACGCCTGTAATTCCAGCACTTTGGGCGACCGAGGCAGGTGGATCATCTGAGGTCAGGAGTTTGAAACCAACTTGACCAACATGGAGAAAGCCTGTCTCTACTAAAAGTACAAAATTAGCCGAGCATGGTGGCCCATGCCTGTAATCCCAGCTACTCAGGAGGCTGAGACAGGAGAATCGCTTAAGTGTGGAGGTTGCATTGAGCCGAGATTGGGCCATTGCACTCCAGCCTGGGCAACAAGAACGAAACTCCGTCTCAAGAACAAAAACAAAAATTAACACACAGAAACTAACTCTAAAGATCAGTGATTTACTCTTAAGTACACACATTTGAGAAATTGTTGCATATGTGTGTCAGGAGTTATGTACAAGGTTGTTCATAGACATACCGTTGTAATTGCCAAAATGGGACTTAAACTGTCAACAAACAGTAACATTGATAAATAGATTATGGTAGAGTATACAGAACTTAATGAATTAAAATAAATAAAATACAGCTCTAGGCAACATGTAAGAAAATCAAATAATATTTAATGAAAATATATGAAATATGATTACATTTACATGAGTACTGACAAACAAGAGTATACACACATAGCTTATGAATGTACATTTAAAATTAAAAATATGGTTACTATTGAAATCAGCAGAATATTTCCTCTGGGAAATGTAGGCCTTTACATTTGGAAAATATCATTTGTGGAACTTCTGTAGTAATGGTAATACTTTACTCTTTGAAATGAGTGGTGGATACATTGCTGCTTGCTTTTAATTATTTTGGAAACTCTACATATATTTTATGCACATACATTAAAATCTGTGAACAAATATAAATTTTAAAAGTGTTAATTACAGATACTACAAGCCTCATGGGCACACAGTACTCATTATTTGTGAGACAGATCATGATATGGTCTTTCATTATTTTGAGTAATAACTCTGGATGAGATCCATGGTGAAAACAAACCTATAATGAATCCTTTTTATACTCCTTGTCTAATTAAACAATTGAAGCAAAAGCAAAAAAAAAAAAATATATATATATAGCATGGGTTCTTGAGAAATAAATTAAAATGGTTTATAAAAAGAACTATGTTTGTATAAGAAGATGAGTTTATTTTGTAGTTGTTGAAATTGACGTATCATTCGCGAACACTAGGTAGCCTCACCAAATGACTTAACTATACAGTATAATGTAGAGGATTATTGTCTCTAGTAGGAAACTACTAGTATTAGAATAGTTTGGTGTGTTAAGTTTTTTTAGTACAGTACTCTAAACTGTACAACCATTTAATTTTCCCATTTTGCTTTTCTCATCAAAAAGCTTAATCAATTGTCTTTATTATATTCTTATAAATACCCTCAGGAAAGGTGGGCAATCATGAAATAGAAAATGGAGCCAGAGAAGGAGGAATAAAGAGAAAAGGAAGAGAAATATAACAAAGAGGAGGAAAAAATCAAAAATGGAAGAAAGGAAAGATAAAGGAAGACAGAGAAGGGGGGGGTCCGAGGGAATGAGGAAAGGAAAGAAGAAGAAAAGAAGAAAGGAAATAAAGGAGGAGGTGCGACTGTAGGTAAAGGAAGGATGGAGAAAAAGAAGGCAGTTGGGCAGGGAGGAAGAAAAGAAGGAAAGAAGGAAAAGGAAGTTGCATCAGTGTTGCCTGTTAATGCTTTATATTACAATGAAGAAAATATTACCTATAGGCTACTCAAAAATGAAAGTTGCTTTGAAAAAATCAAAGAGGCATGGATAATATATATCTGAAATGTATATTTATAATCAATAGAAACAATATTCATTAGAATGACTTAAGTAGCAAACATAGTTGAAAGAAATATATAAAGATTCACAGCAGAAAATAATGATAAAAAGAGGAGGAAAAATAGCATTGGGAATTTTATTTGCTGGATTGTTGGTTTCATGATACAAAACACTGGGAATAATGTTGTGGGACTGACAATGGGGATTCATCTTTAAAGCTCTTGTTGTAACTTTGTGTACATAAAAATGAATTTGATTATGGAACAAGGAATTTCATGATTAAATTAAGAGATAAGCTCTTTTCTGTCAGAATATACTTGCATCATTACTTTAATCTTTTATAAATATTTTTGACAAAATCAAAGGTAATATACCAATGGTAGAAGTTTACATCTATAAACAGTGTAACAATTGATAAATTATTTACTTGGCTGTTGAAACTAATTTTTCAGAAGGCAAATAAACAACCAACAAATAAAAACTGCTAATCTAGACAACAATGTGGCAAATAGAAAATTTTTTTTCAGTTCTTTGAGAAATCACCAAACTGTTTTTCAAAATGGATAAACTAATTTACATTGCCACCAGCAGTATATAAGTATTTCCCTTTCTCCACAATCTTTCCAACATCTGCTATTTTTGACTTTTTGAAAATAGCCATTCTGACTGCTGTAAGGTGGAATCTCATTGTGGTTTTGATTTGCATTGGTCTGATGATGAGTGATTTGAGCATTTTTTCATATGCTTGTTGGACATATCTTATTTTGAAAAGCATTTGTTCACGTCCTTTGCCCATGTTTTAGTGGGGTTACTTATTTTTTCTTGTTAACTTCTTTATGTTCCTTGTAGACTCTGGATATTAGACCTTTAACAGATAATACAGTTTATAACTATTTTCTCCCATTCTGTAGGAATGGTGCTGGCCTCATAGAATGAGTTAGGGAGAAGTCTTTCCTTCTCATTTTTTTTGGAAGTGTTTCAGGAGGAATGGTACCAGCTCTTCTATATTTATACTGTAGAATTTGGTGTGAATTTATCTTGTGCTGGGCTTTTTCTGCTTGGTAGGCTTTTTATTACTGATTATATGTTGGAACTCATCTTTGCTCTATTCAAGGATTCAGTTTCTTTCTGGTTCAATCTTGAGAGGTTGTATGTTTCCAGAAATTTATTCATTTTTCCTAGGCATACTTACTGAGTCTTGCTTCTTTATCCAACTTGCTAGTGTATGCCTTTTAATTGAGTCATTTAGCTCATTTACATTTAAGGTTAATATGGATACGTGTGAATTTGTTTTTGTCATCATGTTGTTAGTTGGTTACTATGCAGATTTGTTTGTGTCATTGCTTTATTATACCAATAGTTTATGTCTGTATTTACTTATTTATTTTTAGTTGCTGGTGATAGTCATTCTTTTCTATATTTAGCACTTATTTAAGGACCTCGTGTAAAGTATGTCTGTTAGTAATAAATTACCTTAGAACTTGTTTGTCTAAAAAGAATCTTACTTCTCCATCACTTAGAAATTTAGTTTGGCTGAATATGAAATCCTTGCTTGGAATTTCTTTTCTTTCAGAATGCTAGATATAGGTCTCTGTCTCTTTTTGCTTGTAGAGTTTCTGCTGAAAAATTCACTGTTAGACTGATAGGGTTCCCTTTATAAATGACCTGTTCCTTCTCTCCAGCTCCTTTAACATTTTTTCTTTCATGTAATCCTTGGAAAAATCTGAGGACTAAGTGTCTTGGCGATGGTCATCTTGTATATTATCTTGCAGAGGTTCTCTGTGTTTCCTAAATTGAATGTTGGCCTCTCTAGTATGTTTGGGGAAATTTTTATCTATAATATCCTCAAATGTTTTCTAAGTTGCTTTCTTTCTCTCCCTTTCTTTCAGGGATGCCAATGTGTCATAGAATTGGTCTCTTTACATAATCCCATATTTCTCAATGTTTTGTTTATTTTTCTTGATTATTTTTTTCTGACTGAGTTTTTTGGTCAACCAGTCTCTGAGATTCTTTCTTTAGCTTGGTCAATTCTATGTTAATGCATGTGAGTGTATTGTGAAATTCTACAGTGAGTTTTTTAGCTCTGTCAGAGCAGTTTGGTTATTTCTTAAAATTGACTTTTTTTTTTTTTTCTTTCAATTCCTGTGTTGTTTCATAGTATGCCTTACATTCCTTAGATTAGGTTTCTACTTTCACCTGATTATCAATGATCTTTGTTCCTATTCATATACTGAATTATATTTTTGTTATTTCAACTCTTTCAGCCTAGTTGAGAACCATTGCTAGGGAACTAGTGAAGTCATTTGTAGGTAAGAAGGCACTATTGGCTTTTTGAGTTGCCAGAGTTCTTGCACTGATTCTTTCTCATCTGCATGGTCTAACGTTCCTTCAGTCTTTGAATTTGCTGTCCCTTGAGTGTAGTTTTCTGTTTTTATCTTCTTTGATGCCCTTGTATGTTTGACTATGGTATAAAGCGGATTCAGTCAACTGGTTTCATTTCTGGAAGATTTTAGAGGGCCAAGCCTCTGCTCAGCACTCCTGGGTTGTGTGCTTAATTATCGGGGTTTGGTACTGGGCCCTTAACTTTGTCCTCTGCCCCCTTAAGATTAGAAACCTGCCGTGTTGAAGGGACTGAGGTATTCGTAGTCCACTAGCCCCAACCCTCTGGTGGGTGGTGCCGGCAAAAACATTTCATTGAGGCAGTGGCAGTGGTACTTACTCACTTCTGTGTACCAGCAGCCTATCAATGTGTCAAATACTAACTAGCATATTTTGGTTTTATTCCCCTAGCTTTTGTTGGGTTTACTTTTTTTGATTTGTTTGTTTAACGTTTTATTTAAATTTGTGTCTACCTTACTCAAATTGATTTTTATTTTTTTTTAATTTTTTTTTCACCTAATTGGTTGTCCTTCCAAAATTTTTCTTTCTGTAAGTGGTTATTTACTGTTTTCTGAAATGTAAAATCAAAATATTAAACATGATTTCTAGCTAAGTTATTTTATCTTCTTTACCAAACTCCTTGATCTTATGTTCAATGAGATAAAAAGCTACAAATAATTTTACTTCTTCATTCCTCTTAGCATAAGTTCCTAGTTTTGATTACTTGTTTATAGTTTTTAATTTTTTAATTGAATATTTTCTTCTCTCTGTTTCTTTTATCTTGAATTATTTATCAGTTATATTTTACATTCTTACTTTTAATCATATTCCCCTCACATATGATTATATCTAGGCAAGATTCATTTCTCACCGAAATCTCCAGCACATTATTTTTCCCTGTAAGGAAATGGGTTCTAAATTATTGTTTAGTTACAATCTTTTCTCATGCACTTTTTTCCCCAAATGTATTACTGGGTGATATGTTCTCTGAAAGCTTGTATTTCCCCAAATATCTTTATTTTACCCTGGCAGAAAATGTCCTTTAGCTGAGTATGGAATTATTGGCTTGCAATTCTTTTTCTCAAATACTCTGTGGGATGTTACTTTAAAATCGGATGACACATTAAAATTAGAATCATCTGTAGAAATTCTAAATAGTATCATTCACTGATTTACTCAGAGATTCTTATATGTTTGCTGAGAGTTTTGACTCATTGCTACTGTTTTTTGACACCCTTGGGTTATTCTAATGTGCAAAGAGCTTTAAAACCATTGACTTAAAATAAGGTCTATATTTATTTCTTCAACTTTTAGCTTCTAGCTTTATAGACAAGTTTTATTACAATCAATTTATCCTGTCTTTTATTTCTTTTTTGCCTTTTATAATGTGATATATTATTTCTATTTGGAAACCTTTTTCTTTATATATATATATACACTTCAGGTCTTTTTCTAGATGTGTCTTCTCTTTATCCTGTCGATAATATGGTCATGCCTTATTTATTTCTATTCATTTAAAACTTCTCCAACTCTGCATTCAGTCATAGCTAGCAATTTCCGATTCATAATGGCTTAATTGTAGTACTTGAGTAATAGAACTTACCCAATGTTACTTTAAATTACCATCATTTTGGTATCTCTTATGTTACAGTTCTAGTGGCAAAAATTTCAAAATCAGTTTCACTTTGCTGAGATCATGGTGTCAGTAGAGCCATACTCTTTTCAGAGGTTCTGTAGAGAACTCACTTCTTGACTCTCTGACCTTCTGGTCTTTTGGCATACCTTGATTTGTGGTTGCACCACTCTAATTATGCCTCTGTTGTCACATTGCCTTCCCCATTTCTAAGTGTCAAATCTCCACTTCTATCTATATATAAGGGGACAGATTATTGTATGTAGGGCTCACCTAGACAATCCCTCCATCTCAAAACTTAAATTTAATCACATTTGGAAAGCCCTTTTTGTAACATTCACAGGTTCCAGGAATTAGTACATGAATGCCTTTGTGGGGCCATTAATCTGTCTGCCACATCGTTCCATTACAATTATAGTCTTAATTATCATGTCAGAGTATGTAAACATATTTTAGATCTATAGATGCTACAAATAAGCATGCTTTTATGACATATTAATTAATGTATGTGATTAAAAAGGAAAATTATCCAATTTAGATAGTATTTTTTAAGCATTTATAATTGAATCTGTAGTAGAGAACCAGTTGTCTATGGGAAGAAAATTATCCTCCCAATCTGTATACTAGAATAAGTGGCAAGAATTTACATTTACTTGAGCAAATTCTTTGCTACTTGCTATTTAAGGCTTAACATATAGTCTTTTTTTTTTTTTTTTTTTGAGACAGAGTCTCGCTCTGTCGCCCAGGCTGGAGTGCAGTGGCCGGATCTCAGCTCACTGCAAGCTCCGCCTTCCGGGTTTACGCCATTCTCCTGCCTCAGCCTCCCGAGTAGCTGGGACTACAGGCACCCGCCACCTCGCCCGGCTAGTTTTTTGTATTTTTTTAGTAGAGACGGGGTTTCACCGTGTTAGCCAGGATGGTCTTTTGCAAAATAAACATGACAGTTTTTGTTGTAACTTTACCCCACCATCTATGAAGTTACTTCATGAGATGTTGTATGGATACATGAAATGTTAGTACCACATTTAAACATATTTTCTTCTAAATGTGTGCATACCACTCATATTAGTAAAAGTGAAGTCTAAACTGAGTTAACTGAGGTTTCAAAATTTAGTGGCTTAAAGAAAATAAATTCTTATTGAGTTATTATGTAGTAGGAAAAAAGAAGAGGTATTACTGTTTTGGCCTCACGTATAAAAGTATGAAAGGTAAATAAGATCATTAATACCTAAAATTATTTTACTTAGGTGAATTTACTATTATTTTTCTCAGCTGTTGAATGTGTGTTGTACATTTGTGTATCCGTATTTTACGGAAACTACATTTTTTTCATGACTGTTCTATTTCCTGCTTTAACATGAAATCTAATCACATGGTGATTGAGCAAAATTTAAGCCAATAAACAGCATACACTGTTATTGGTTGTTAACATATTTATAAAATATTTTATTTAAGTGATAATTAAAACATAACATTAAACCATATTTCAGAGTTAGAAGAATCATCTTGAATTTCCTAAATCTCAGAAGTCTTTAAATCATTGATAATTTCTCAGATTTTTAAGAGTTTTGATGTCTAGTAAGTATTTTTATGTAAATGATTAAGGAGTAGCCTTTTTTTTTTTTTTCTGAAAGTTACATGATTTTTCACTCTCCTTCCCTCTCATCATGTGATGACACACCAAGAAGACACTCACCAGATATTGGCACCTCAATATTGGACTTCCAAGTCTCCAGAAATATTTCAGCATCCCAATTTTTCCTGCAGCCTTAGTTCTCTGAGCCCAAGAAAATACAATGATTTCCTGCATCCAATCCTGGAAGCCACAGACCTCACACTTCCACATCCCAGGAATCCTTACTGGCATTCTCCAGTGTCCACCCAAAGTGCAACAGTAGCACAGTAAGAATGCTGTAGCACACCAAAAAGGCAGCCTGTGAGACCAAGAAATCCAAAATGTGTGCTTTCCATCACCTGAGAGCTCCCTCTCTGGGGTTGTGAGAAACAACCCCTTCCCTATCAGTGGCACTAACTTTGTCTGTAGGCCTGTAAAAATAGAGTGGCATCCTTGCCCTTCTGTGTATATCCCTGCAACAGGGATGACATGAGGCACCCAGAGCAGTGAGACTGAGAGTTGGCTATCTAAAATTAAAGGCAGTCACTCTGTGCCCACCAGCATATTGGTCTCCATGCTCAGACTCATGTATAGAGTGGACCCACCTCCCATCCCTCTACATATCATGGCAGCAGCAGACACTGCAGCTGGCTGCATGTCTGGTGCTGTGGGTGCCAACCCCACATCAAAGCCACCTTCAATTCCAGTACATACTACTCAGTATCCAGGGAGTTTTCGTGCTACTACTACTGCCATTACCCATGTTTTGACAGCTGCCCAGGAACCTGAGCTTATGCATGTAGGTCACTGCTGCCACTACTGGCACCTCAGCAAACTACCTGGATGCCCATGAATAGTCCCACTAACAGCAATTCCAGGATACATCACCCAAGCCCCAAGAACTACCACATTCAGCCCAACACTGCCACAACTCCATCCCAAAGAATGTCTGCCCCCACACCTTCCCCATCCTAAGCAAAACTTCATCATAGCCATCACCAATAAACACAGCCTAAACTACTAAGGAAGTCACAGGTTTTCCCTATGAAAGCAAATTGAAAAAAAATTGAAAAGGTCACTGTTACAACAGATGTGTAGATACTAATGTGAGGACACAGGAAATATGAAAAAGCATGGAAACATGACACCTCCATAGGAAAACAATAATTTCCCACTAACAGATTCCAACAAAAAGAAAAGCCCCAAAACCCCAGAAAAAGAATTCAAAGTTATGGACTACAGAAATTCAGTGAAATGCAAGAGAAGTCTGAAACAAAAATGCAGAAGGTAAAAACAATTCAAGATATTAAGAAGAAACTTTCCAAATAGATAGATATCATAAAAAATCAAACAGGGCCAGGCGTGGTGGCTTATGCCTATAATCCCAGCACTTTGGGAGGCCAAGGCGGGCAAATCACGGGGTCAGGAGTTTGCGACAAGCCTGGCCAACATAGTGAAACCCCATCTCTACTAAAAATAGAAAATATTAACCATGTGTAGTGACAGGTGCCTGTAATCACAGCTACTCGGGAGACTGAGGCAGGAGAATCACTTGAACCTGGGAAGTGGAGGTTGCAGTGAGCTGAGATCACGCCACTGTGCTCCAGCCTGGGCAACAGAGTGAGACTCTGTCTCAAAAACAAAAGCAAAAACAAAACAAAACAAAACAAACAAAAAAAAATCAAACAGATACTCTATAATAAAGAATTCCCTGAATGAAATACAAAGTACACTTGAAAGCTTCGACAACAGACTACACAAAACAGAGGAAGAATTTCAGATCCTGGGGACAGTATTTTGAAGAACCTAGTCAAATAAAAATAAAGAAAAAAACTGTAAAAGGAATTAACAAAGCTTTTGTGATAAATGGGACACCATAAAACAATCAAATATAGGAATTATTGGTCGGTAAAGGTAAAGATAAAATGTAAGTGCTTGAAAAAAACTATTCAATGAAATAATAGATGAAAACTTTTGAGGTCTAGCAAGCAATTTAGACATCCAGATACAAGAGGTCCAGTGATCTCCAGACAGATGTAATACCAAAAGGTCTTGTACACTACGTATTGTAATCAGATTGTCTAAAGTCAATGACAAACAGATAATTCTAAAAACAACAAAAGAGAAGGATCTAGTCACCTGTAAAGGGTCTCCATCTTACTAACAGTGTACTATTCCACTGAAAATTTATAGGCAAGAGAAAGTGGGCTGATATTCTCAAAGTGCTGAAAGAAAAATAAATGCCACAAAAGACACTATGCCATGGAAGGTATAGATATTTCCTATGTATCCCTTGAACCTACATATTCATAGTTTCCCCTGTAATCAACATTCTCCCCCATATAGTACGTTTGTTAAAATTGATTAACCTACATTGACAGATCATTATCACTCAAAATCCACAGCTTGTACCCACTCTTGGTGTTGTACTTTCTATGAGTTTAGACAAATATAATATGTATTTATCTAGTATAACAGTGTCATATTAAAAATCCTTTGTGTTCTGCCTATTTATTCTTTCCTCCCTCTAACCCTTAGCAACTGTGGATCCATTTACTGTATCTATAGAATTACCTTTTTGAGAATGCCATATATTTGGAATTGCATGACATATAGCCTCTATAGACAGACCGCTTTCACCTAATAATATGCATTTTGCATTCCTCCATGTCTTTTTATCGTTTGATAGCTCATTTCGTTTTAGTGCTAAATAATATTCCATTGCCTAAATATACCACAGCTACTGAAGGACACATTGGTTGTCTTCAAGTTTTGGTAATTATAAATAAAGCTGTTATAAACAATCACATGCAGGTTTGTGTAGACATAAGTTTTCAACTTTTTTGGGTAGGTATCAAAGAGTAAGACGTCTGTGTCATATGATAAGGGTATGTTTAGTTTTGTAGAAAGTTGCCAAACTATCTTCTGAGATCACTGTACTATTTTACATTCATACTAGCAATGAATGAGAGTTCCAGATGCTCCACATGATCACAAGCTTTTTTCCTGGTATAATCAGGGATGTGGGCTCAAAATTTGCCCTTGCAAACTTACATAACATGGTAGAAGAATAGCCTGATTTTAATCCTCAGAACTCTTCCAGGATTGAATATCTTCAACAGTTAGTAATAGCCAGTTTTCATGGAGTTTTGTAATAAGTCAACTTGCAAGATCTCAATCTAGGACAAGTTAGTATTTTTATCACCATACCATATAAGGCCATTGTGAAAATTAAAAATGTTATATGAAGAATGCTAAATAAAAGTCATTAAAATAGTTCCTGGTGAATATTAAGAGTATGTAAGTTCTAACTAGTTGTAGCAGTAATATTAGTACTTGTAGCAGCGGCAGCAGTAGTAATTCCTAGCACCTTAGGCTATGCAAAAGTCCTGTGTCTTTTGCAACTATAAAAAAACGATCTTGGCTGGGCACGGTGGCTCAGGCCTGTAATCCCAGCACTTTGGGAGGCCGGGGCGAGTGGATCACCTGAGGTCAGGAGTTCAAGACCAGCCTGGCCAACATGGAGAAACCCTGTCTCTACTAAAAAAAATACAAAACTAGCTGGGCCTGGTGGCACATGCCTATGTAATCCCAGCCACTTGGGAGGCTGAGGCAGGAGAATCGCTTGAACCCAGGAGGTGAAGGTTGTGGTGAGCTAAGATCACACCATTGCACTCCAGCCTGGACAACAAGAGGGAAACTCCATCTCAAAAAAAGAAAAAAAAAGGATCTTCTGCTTAGTGGTCTACCTCAGAGATACCTGTGCATCCCAACCTACCTGCTTGTCTCAGATGAACAGTTTTGATTGATTGTCCATGACATGTTTGGAGAACGAGAGCATTTGCTGAGGCTCACTTTCTATTTTGAAGAGTTGTGCTTTTTTATTTTTTTTTCCTGAAGTCTTACTATCTTCATGTGGCACTCCTGTGAAAAGTTTATTTGTCCCCTAAAAACCTGGATGTTGTAAATACTTGATTTTATCTACATGGAGAATATTTTTCTTTCTGTTGCTGTTGAAAGCACTCCTTTCTGTTTTTCGTCCAAGACACTTACCATCAATGAAATAATCATAGGGCACTACAAACTCTACTATTCAGTCCCCCCTTTAAAAACATTCTGAAAGCGTTCTTTGCTTCATGAATTAATAAGGCACTGGCTCTCAGCAAGTAAGAAGTGTGTACGTGCATGTGTGTGCGCGCGTGTCTGTGTGTATGCCTGCACACCCACACACAGTCTTAAAAAAGAAAACTACTGATATTTTATTATAGAATATGTAGAAATAGAATATGCTAATTTTAAATAAGCATCATAAAGAAATTTCTTAACATAAAAATAAATTCACTAGGTGATATGTTTGTTCTCTGGGTAAAGAAAGAATACATTTGATGTTAAGAGATTACAAGATTATAAAGAATAAAAAAAGTCTAAAGCATAAGAAAAGAGTGCATAAAATTTGATATACAAATAGAATTTAGAATTTTAAAGCTCTAAAAAAAAATCTTTGAACATAGTAATGAGACACCTTGTGTTAGTTAATGATTTGAGTCAGAAGGGACCTGGTGGATATTGCCAATGACATTATAATCAAGCAAAGGGAAAATTTCTAAGTAACAAAATTTCCATATTAAATGAAATCATTTATGTTTTCTAAAAATTTTCTATTTACTAAAAGAAAGACAAATCAAAACGTAATGGGCTGATATAAGGATAAAGAATAAATGACACTGCCACTGACATAATAAATGACAGAAAAGATGGCTGTCATTCAGGGTGCATATTAAAATGAGCAAGTTGTCAGCAAGAAACAGTAATGAAAGAATTATTCTGCCACAAAAGAACCCAAAATTAACTCCTGATTAACTCTTGTCTATAATATAATATCATAAAATGAATTGAATAGCCTTAAAATGTATTTCTCACAAATCACTAACATATGTGTTCAGATGATGTCCCAAAGGGAAGAAGTTTAAGAGTGTGGGATATTCAATAGTTCTCCTTTGGAGATGAGTTCATTTTATAATGAAAGATGAATATCCTTCACTTTTGAAAGTTTCCATCAAAAACCCCGCATTTTAACTATAGTGTCATGTGGACTACCAACAGGGATTGGATCTAGGCATTTCTCCATGCAACAATCATTGTCTTAACCAATCCTGCTTCACAGATGTTGTATTGGCTGTTTTTGCAATGAGTAGTTCCTACTGTAACTAATATAATGTCTTCATTAAAAAATATTGTGTTAATTGTGTCTGATACTTGTTCTCATGAATAATAGACATAATTACCCAGGGGTTCACAAAAAATATTTTGCAGTAAAAATTATTTTGAAAATATTCAGAATCACTATCCAGTTTTTATATACCTTATCTCTCAATTTTCTGTGCATTTTATATTAATGTAGGATAAATTTATTTTACTATTACGGAATGTAAAGCAACATAAGGGAGCCACTCATAAGTGGAAGAATAACTTTCATGTCCAAATCTCCTTTGTTTATCTGAAAGAGATTTGCTACTAAAATAAATCTTATTTATTTCTCTAATCCACAGACAAATTAAATCATTAGATAGAATTTAATTGTTTGAAGGGATTTTTTAAAATTAGGATCTGTATACACATTTTGTTCTATATCGGAGATTTGTGTATTATTTCTAATTTATGACCATAGCTAACACTTTTTGCATACTTTTAATTTGCAGGCACTGTACTAAATGCTATATATGCATCTGTACATGAAGACCTCTCTAACACTGGTTCTACTCTTATCTTCACTTCAAGGATGAGACAACTCAACCTTAGAAAGGTAGAGGTATTTGGCCGGGTGCGGTGACTCAGGCTTATAATCCCAGCACTTTGGGAGGTCGAGGTGGGTGGATCACGAGGTCAGGGGATCGAGACCATCCTGGCTAACACGGTGAAATCCCGTCACTACTAAAAGTACAAAAAATTAGCCGAGCGTTGCGGCAGGCGCCTCTAGTCCCACCTAGTTGGGAGGCTGAGGCAGGAGAATAGCCTGAACCCGGGAGGCGGAGCTTGCAGTGAGCCAAGATTGTGCCACTCCACTCCACTCCAGCCTGGGAGACACAGCGAGATTCCGCCTCAAAATACATACATACATACATACATACATACATACATACATACATACAGAGATAGTTGGCCTACATCACATTACTCGAAAGTTATGTGCTACGAATCACTCTAGCTGACATCAGAAACCAAGAAGAACTATTTTGTAAATAAAGTGTTACTTTCTTTATTGAATTTCCAGGGAAGATCGTGACTTCCGTGGGCTATCCCTACTCACAAATTGACTGCTGCAACCGTGGCGTTTTTTTCCTTTTCTTCTATTCTTTCCTTTACTAAGAGCACACATACCAACTTACAGACTTCTGAAGAGATGCTTAAAGTCCTTTTACATTCAGTCAATGCACAAAATGTCCCTGGAAAATGATCCTCTCATAAATTAGCCATAATGTAATAAGCTTAAATGATGCAGGACGTTAAATACTATAAACCAATTTTTATCACCTAAATAAAGTATAGGTGAATACGTATTATATTTGAAAAGTGTGTGCTTTTCTATTTTGGTAAATAGGAATGGTGTGAAAATTAATTTATTCTTATTTTTAGATGCTATGTTCTAATACCTCATTGAGTTTAACTCCTATCAATTGTCCCCATATAACTTTACATCTTATTTCTATTTCATGTGAAATATTCACATATGTTCACGTATACTTGCTGCAATTATTTCAGAATGCTTTTTAATATTTTAGCACTCCTCATAAAAATGTCTTTGTTTTGTTTATCTGTTATTTTTATGACCCGAAAAGTTTTCTTATTTCACATTTAACCCATTTGTTTTTCCTTTTAAGAAATTTCAAATGTATATAAAAATTAAGACATAAGAGCATAATGAGCACACATTTCTCTATCATTTAGCTTCATTTTATAAACATACAACCATTTATCATGCATAATATTTATGTGTGTATCTCTAAAGGAGAAGACTTCTTTTAAAATATATTTAGAATGATGTGATACTATTATGCATAATTTTAGTAATTAATTTTATACGATTATTTCATTTTATCAATACCTTTTCATTTATTTTGAAATATTGAGTCAAAATTTTAACTTTTGCGGTCACATGTTTCCATTGCTGATATTTATGTGAAATTTTTTACCTGAAATTCTAAGCTGGAGAGATGTTTCGGGACAGTTCTTCTGCCTTAATAGTTCTAGATCTTGCTCTTCTCTTACTTTCATAAGCAATATAAAAAAATATGGTCTTATTCTTGTGAGAATTTCCTCTAAGTTCCCTTCTCTTCTTTTAGCTGTCTCATCTCTTTTCCTTTCCTCTATTTTCCCTGTGGTGCCCAATCTGGTCTTAGCTCTCAATAGTGTTTCCTCACTGTGAGGTTTTGTCCTGGTTAGAAATTCTTGTTTCTTAAAGAATTTACAGGACCCCAGCTTTCTCGAGCCTTTTCAATATTTGCCATGAATCTCACAAATGGGAGTGCTGTAGTTCTTCTATTCTCTACATGCTGTTGACCCATTATTTTCCCCTACACAATTTCCAAAATGTACTTGTTGTTTATTTATTGGTGTTCCTGTTTTCACATTGATCAGATGCCCTTTGCTTCCATCCACTTTTCTCAAACAGATTCTGACACCTTGTGGATCACAAAGCAGTGTTTTCTCTCTATCCATTTATATTTGTGGGTTCTTGGATATATATTTTCACCTGGTACTATTGTAAAAGTAATTGGATTTTTTTGTTTTATTGGCTTATATACCTTAACATCATTCTCCACCAATTTCTTATTTCCCACTTACTTGAATGATAAACTTGAATGATAGTTTAGCTGAGCATAAAATTTAGGCTGCTAGATTTTGTTTGATTTGATTGGTCTAAGGATTCTAAAGATATCTGTTATCTGTTGTCTGTTGTTGTTAGTGAAAATACGTTAACTCTGTTTTCATAATTTTATTTTCTCAATATTTAATAAATGAGATACAAAAGGAACACACAAAACTATTAACCATTTTAATAGCATGCTTAGAGTTTCATTTAAAAATTAACTATAGTATTTCCTTATTTAAAATTTTCACATAATGTAATATTTTTATTGTTTAAAGAAATCATTTATGTTTTCTTCTGGATATACCATTTCGAAAATAAATTTTGTATATACTAGGAAGAAGTGAATGATGAGTTCCAACATGCCTGAACTTAGAAGTCAGGAGATAAGTTTTTGTCTTTGCTATTAATTAGGCAGATCATTTTGGAATAATCACTTAATTATTATTTGTTAGTATACTGTATCTTTCACAGGGCTAGTAATGTATTATCCCTACCTTGAGGGAGGCTTAGAAAGACAATATTACCCTTTAAATATGTAAAGAGAATAAAACAGCTCTATCAATTTGAACATTATTTGAACATCTGAATTTTTTAAATAATATAAAAGGATGAAAATGTCATAACATTTACCTGAAAATACATAAATATCATAGTGTAATTATGCACATATATAGACATATAAAAATCTGAAATATAGCCTTTTCAATGTTAGATACATCTGAGGAGAAAAAAATGATACAATGTTTTGATTGCACATTATTCAACATCAGCATAACTTCAAATATTTCTTGTATATTCCTATACAAATAACATAAGAAATAATTCTACAAGTTGAAACATAATTACATAAGATAAAATATAGAAAGTATAAAATATTATTTACCATAGTAAAGTAGAAATAAGCATAGATATAGGATAATACTCACTCATGAATGGGAATTGAACAATGGGAACGTATGGGCACAGGGAGGGGAACATCACACACCAGGCCCTGTTGGCGGGCGGGGAGCAAGGGGAGGGATAGCATTAGGAGAAATGCCTAATGTAGATGCAGATGAAGGGTTGATGGGTGCAGCAAGCCACCATGACACATGTATACCTATGTAACAAACCTGCACGTTCTGCACAAGTTTCCCAGAACTTAAAATATAATTAAATAAATGAGTAATTATAAAAAAAGAAATAGGAGAATCATTATAGTTACATTTCAAAATGTGTTATGTTTTCAGAGTCATATTCTTGATGTACTCATAAAACAACCAATCATATTTCCATTAATATGTAAGATAATATATACCATTTGAAATTGCTTCAGAAACTATCATTGAAAGTTTCACTAAAATGAGAAATGTTTTTAAGCGTATTCTTTTTATTTCTTGTTTATCAATTGATTAACTTATTTACAATGTTAAGCTGAGAAATGATTTGACAGGTTCTTTTTTATTCATGTCATAGTGTTATATATTATCAATCATGTATGAGAAAGACAATAATTATTTTTTATAAGCTAACAATATAAAGTGTACTTCAATAAAATAAAACATTAATAATTTACAGTAAATCTCTTGCATGTAGGAGTATTACTTCTGACAAATAAATCAATAAACACATGGGATATATCATTATGATTGCTTATGTAACTAGAACAAAACGGAAATATTCAATCTATTTTTTTATTATCAAGTTTACACGTAAGAAAAACTTAGTCAAGCTTTCAAGCTTTATCTTCCTAGATTTTCATCTTATTTTCATTTGCAATGAGTGTATATTTCTAACTTCTACACACACTAAATACACACTCTCTTATGCTGATTGCCACAACACGTTGCATCCGGATTCAGAGTTAAATATGTTAGCTTCATTTGGTTAATTAGAACATTATCTCTAAGTGCACAGCTTTTTTGGGTGGTGTGAATAAAATAGACATAGAGAACAAGTTATTGATACATCAATATGCACATGTTAAAATGACTTGTTTCTAATTAAAATATATAGCTTATTTCTTAAAAGATACTTAATATGTAAGTATTGTAACAAAAAATGAACAGATTGCTCAAAAAATCTCAATGACATATAATCATTAACTTTTATATTTCTTTTATATGTTAGTTATAATGATTCACATCTATTAGGTTATTACCTAATGTATTTATAACCATGAATCAAACAATTTTATTGCTTATGTATAAAATGTTTCTTCCTGTGAACTTATATTTTAAAATCAGATTTCATTTTCTATAGTTAAAACTGTCCTAAGGTAAAGGATATTACATTTAAACATTTTTTGATCTTATATTTAAAGTGCAGATGATCACCTTTACATGCAATACAAGCAGGATAGCAAATCTATTATTTGTTATAAAGTCTATTTTTCATTATATACAATATGGTAAAGTTGCAAATGGAACCAAAACTTCACATCAAAACAGCTAAACACATATACATAAAAATTTGTTTATCTTTTCCTTTCTGTTCAACAAAGTATTTGTCAGAGGACGATATGATGACTCTTGCTTAGACACTGCATTCCAGGAGTTTTGTAGAAGCTGTTTTTAAAATGAGGGTTCTAATTCTTTTGTTGCAAATAGATTCAGTGTCCGCTTTGTGCATAGACCTACCTGAGGCATGCAGCGGAGGCCAGTTCTGCAACTCCAGGTATCTTTGTGATAGAAGATATATCCTTTTTAATATTTAAATATTTTATTACAAGGCAGAAAATAAATCCGACACAGAAAAGTGAGGCGAAGTGCCGTGAGAATACAAATAACAAAAAAGGTAGTTTTAGGGTTGATAAAGGCTTGGAGTGGGAGGCATTAGAAAATTTCAATTAAGTAGTTTTATTAATTTTTCTTCATCAGTGCTAAGAAAATATAGTGGTTTTGTCAGATTTTATTTCTTATTTTCTGTCATGGAATTTTCTAGAAAATAGAACATTCATCAGGGAATTTTTTTAAGTTAAAAACAAATAATTAGGCATTTGGAGTAAGATGGTTGAGTAGAAGGCTCCAGCAATTGTCCTCCCACTCCCTCAGAGACACCAGATTGAACAACTATCCACACAAAAAATACTTTCATAAGAACCAAAATTCAAGAGAGCAATCATCTTACCTGGTTTTAACATTGTATTAAGGAAAAGGCACTGAAGAGGGTCAGGGAGACAGTCTTGAACTGCCTACATTACAATCCTAAAGCGATTTGGCCAGGAGTCCACATGGCATGGACAGATAATATGTTAGCTTGGAAAAGGAAGAGTGCAGTGGTTGCGGATCTTTGTCTTGGAACTTAGTGTGGTGCTGTCACAGCAGAAAGCAAACTCAAGAAGAACTCAGCCAGCATCCATAGACGGAGCATTTAGACCAACTCTAGCCATAAGAGAATTGCCCATCTCAGTAGTCAGAACTTGAGTTCCAGAAAGCCCTGCCACTGTGGGCTAAAGTGATCTAGCGTCCTAAAAAATGAAAAAGGTTGTCTATTGCCACAAGGACTGCAATTTCTGGGCAAGCCCTGGTACTGTGCTGGTCTCAGAGCCAGTGACTTGGAGTACACATGATATAGTAAGACACCAGCTGGTGCAGCCAGATGAGTGCTTGTACCATTCCTCAGCCAACTCCAGGGATCACAGCATGCAGCTCCAGGAGAGACTACTTCCTTCCACTTAAGAAGGGGAAAGGGAGGAGAGAGGACTTCGTCTTGCAACTTAGATACCAGTACAGCCCACAGTAGGATAGGGCATCAGACAGAGTCCTAAAGCCCATGTTCTAGACTCTAGCTCCTGGATATTTCTATACACACTCTGGGCTAGAAGGGAACCTGTTGCCCTAAAGGGAAGGACTGTGTCTTGGCAGAATTTCTCACCTGCTCTCTAAAGAGCCCTTGGGTTTTCAAAAATAAACAGTGGTAGCCAGGCAATACTTAACTGTGTGTCTTGGGTGAGACTCAGAGCCATGCTGGATTTAGGTGTGACTCAACACATTCTCAGCTGCGGTGACTAAGTGGAGAGACCCCTTATACTTGAGGAAAGAAGAGGGAAGAGTGAAGGGGACTCTGTCTTGAAGCTTGGGCATGAGCTTGGCCACAGTGAGACAGAGCGGGAAGCACATTCTTGGCATCTGTGATTGTGGGCTTTGACTCCCGGATGGCATTTCTGTACATGCTCTGGGCCAGAGGGGAGCCTGTTACGCTGAGAAGAGAGAATCAAGACTGGAAGTGTTCATCACAAACTGACCGAAGAGCCCTTAGGCCTTGGGTGAACATCGGTAGTAGCAAGGAAGTAGTCACTGCGGGCCTGGGGCAGTAGGGGCCGCAGAGAGTGATGTGTCTGCTTAAAGAAATGGGAGAAATTAGTAGAAAGAACTTTGTCTTGTGTCTGGGGAGCCAACTTAGTCACAATAGAATAGAGCACCAGCTAGATTCCTAAACATCCCAACTCTAGGCCCTGGTTCCCAGATGGCATCCCTGGTCCTGCCTCACACTAGAGGGAGCCTGCCACCCTGAATGGAAGAACAAAAGCCTGGCTGTATTTGCAACCTGATTATAGAGCCCTTGGGCATTGAATGAACATAGGCGGTAGTGAGTCAGTGGTCACTATGGGCCTTTGGTGAGATCCAGTGTTGTGCTGGCTTTGGGTCTAACTCAGCACAGCCCCAGGGATTGTGGCCACAGGAAAGCTGGTGTAGTGTCCCTGCTTCCCCAGCTCTAGGCAGCACAGAACAAAGAAATAACTCCATTTCTTTAGGGGAAAGTAAGGGAAGAAAACAAGGGTCTCTGCCTGCTAATTAAGAAAATTATTCCAGATCTTACACAAGATCACCAGGAAAATATCTCTATAAGTCTACAAGAATTATAGCATTACTGGGCTTGGCCCCCACTAACACAGATATGGCTGCAATGACCAAAGACTTAGATTATATAACTCAATTCCCTTTGAATACCTGGAAACCTTCCCAGGAAGGATGGGTACAAACATGCCCAGACTGTGAAGCCTACAATAAATACCTAACTCTTTAAAGTCCAGGCACCCATAAACATCCACAATCATTAAGATCATCCAGGAAAACATGACCTCACCAAACAAACTAAAAAAGTCCCCAAAAACAAATACTACAGAGACAGAGATATTTGACCTTTTGGACAGTGAAATCAAAGTAGCTATCATGAGGAAACTCAACAAAATTCAAGATAACACAGATGAGAAATTCAGTCTTATCAGATAAATGTAACAAAGAGGTGAAATAATTTTAAAATATCAAGCAGACATTCTGGAGCTGAAAAACACAATTGATATACTGAAGAATGCATCAGAGTTTCTCAGTAGCAAAATCAAGCAGAATAAAGAATTAGAGAGATTGAAACAGGCTACCAAAAAATACGCAGTCAGAGGAGATAAAAGAAAATAATAAAAAAGTCTGAAGTATGCCTACAAGGTCTAAAAAATGGCCTTAAAAAGTCAAATTTAAGAGTTATTACCTTAAAGACGAAGCAGAAAGGGAGAGAGATAAGGGTAGAAAATTTATTCAAAGAGATAATAACGAAGAGTCTCCCAAACCTAGAGAAACATCAATATTTATGTATATGAAGGTTATAGAACACCAAACAGATTTAATTCAAATAAGACCACATCAAGACACAAAATAATCAAATTCCCAAAGGTCAAGGACAAGGAAAGAATCCTGAAAGCAGCAAGATAAAAAGAAATAACATACAATGGAACTCCAATACATTTAAAAGCATATTTCTCGGTGCAAACCTTATAGGTCAGAAGAGAGTGATACAACATACTTATAATGATGAAGGAAATAAAAACATTTCATTCTGGAAAGTGTGTTCAACGAAAACACCCTTCAAACATGAAAGATAAAAAGGGCAGGGGCAGCTATAATTATATCAGACAAGTTGGATTTCAAGACAAAAACTATAAAATGAGACAAAGTTTGTTTTATGCTTTAAAAAGTGGTCAGTTCAGCAAGAGGATATAACAATTGCAAATATACATGCAGCCAATACTGGAACACCCATATATAAAAAGCAAATATTATTATATCTAAACAGAGTGATAGACCCCAGTACAATAATAACCAGAGACTTCAACACTCCACTTTCAGCTTTGGACAAATTATTCAGACAGAAAATCAATGAATAAACCTCAGACTTCACCTGCACTCTAGACCAAATGGACCTAATAGATTTTTTTTTTTTTTTTTTTGACGGAGTCTCGCTCTGTCACCCAGGCTGGAGTGCAGTGGCGCAATCTCGGCTCACTGCAAGCCTCACCTCCCAGGTTCACCCCATTCTCCTGCCTCAACCTCCCAAGTAGCTGGGACTACAGGCGCCCGCCACCACACCCGGCTAATTTTTTTTTTGTATTTTTAGTAGAGACGGGGTTTCGCCCTGTTAGGCAGGATGGTCGCAATCTCTTGACCCCGTGATCCACCAGCCTCCACTTCCCAAAGTGCTGGGATTACTGGCGTGAGCCACCGCGCCCGGCCTAATGATCTTAATAGAGCGAGATGGGTAGTAGCTTCAGGATGGCTGAGAGGCATCAGGTATTCACTGCATCAACAAAGAAGAACCGATATAGCAAGCAGGTAGCCACACCTTGAATAAAGCATCTACGATAGAACACTGTAATTTGATGAAGAAATGATAGAAAACTCCAGAGTCACAAAAGAAGAGGGAGGAGAAGCAGCTAGCTGGGACCAGATTGGCTGGGATCCGGGAGAGGACTCCCAGTGCAAGGAAAGGTTAAATGAGAGAGAATCCCAACAGTTAACATTCTCCCTCTGGCCCTGCAACCCTACCCATAGGAAAGCACCTAAAAACTCACAGGCCCTCATGCTAGTATAGGGAGATGCCTGGAGAACGTGTGATGGTGTTGCTCCAGAGAGGGAGCTCACGCTGGGTCCCACACATTCTCTGAGTTCATCTTCAGCACAGTTTTAAAGGAATGATTATACATAATATAGATTTCCAGGAATTGTTTGTAGTCTCATAGGAGGCTTTGATCTTCTATGCAATGTGGAGAGATGACTTAAGTAGTTTCATTTAAAGCAAAAAGACATTGTGTCTTCAGCTGATTTTGGATTATAAGCCACTTTTTTTTTTTTTTTTTTTCTGACCTCAACTCCTGAATTTTTTTATTTCTGTGACATTGTTATCTGCAGAGAACTTTGATGCTTTTGTTCTCCTGGTTCTTGCAGTTACTTGCCAGTTTGTCTAATTTTTGTGCACTTAAGCCCTTGCTGTTTTCACCAGTTCATCACGGACCTGAAATCCTGCATGCAAAGTCTTCTAAAGGGTTGGTTTAGTTGTATGCCTGTAGAAAAAATTGTAATACGATTATATTTCTTACTTTTATGAGACTGTGACTTGTTAGTGTATGTTGCACTAAGCAAATAGTTATTAATTATGTTATTGCTGTTATTATACAGACAATAGGCAATTCTGTATGGAATATGACTGAAGTGTAGAAAGAGCTCCCCTAAATGGATGGCAAGGTTTGGACTCAGGCTGATATGAGGTTCAAATCTCAGCTCTGTCATTGTTAGCATTCTTTATCTCTAACGATATTACATTATTTAATGAGCTGATAGTTTTAGAGTGCTTAGGACCTTACTTGTCACGACCAACTATTAGTAGTGCCTATTATTTATTTGTCAATTAGTTCATGTCTTCTGTTTACATTACTGTAACTGGTAGCTGAGTTCATGTAATTTTGACGATAGTAAAAATGATGCTAGTGAATATTGAAGGAATTGGAGAACCTTTCTTTCCTTCCACCCTTCATGTTACATTATGAATAAGGATGCATGTATTTTCTGTAGTTGAAACTTCAAGGGAGCCTAATTTGTACAGTTACAGCTTAAAACGTATATTTTGATCCTTTGAAAGGCATAAAGTCAAAACATCTAGGCCAGTGGTTATCAAGAGTGGTGTGTGGATACCCATAGCTGTCTCCAAGACTCTTTCAGGAGGTTTCCAAGGTCAAACTATTTTCAAAAGGCCACTTGGATGTTGTTTAATCTTTTCACTGTTTTTTTCATGAATATATAGTGGTGTTCTCCAGGGAGTGCATGACATATGAGATTGCAATTGATGGAGCATAGAAGTAAATATGAGAATCCAGTTGTCATTTATGAAGTCAAATATTAAAAATATTTCTGGAAACATAAGACATTTCAACTCTTCTAATTTTTTCTAAAATAGTTATTTTTAATAATATTATTAATGCTTACATATACTCTTAAAGTGAATTAATAAATACAGTTTAAACTTTATGTTAAGATTTCTAATATAGTAAGTATCAGTAAACAATCCATTCAAAGGAACAAAGTTTTTTGTTGTTCTCATCTTTGTTAACCTCAATCATTTTTCAAGAATCTAAATAGGTCTACAAATAAAATTTAAGTAGAAAATTTTTATCCAAGGGTTAACACTGGCTATTACTAAATTAAAACTTATGGCTAATCATAGTAAGAACAATTAAGGGAAAAGCAAAAATGCAAGATAGTTCTCACAAATATGGATACCAGAGAAAGGAACAAGTGAAGATCAATGATGGAGAGACAGAATCTGATCTGCTCTACAACCCTGTTATTTTGGCAGGGTTGTAGCACCTGTAGAAATCTGGCAGCACCTAGATTTCTACCCTTATATGCTGCCACATTAATGCAAACAATTATCACTAGAAATGCAGGAAATGTCATTGTTCAGTCTGCACAACCAATTTTCTGTTGTGAAGAAGAGTGTCTCTTTGTATTTAGTATTGGCTTACTTCACAAAATTGTATTACTATATTTTAGACAGAGGACTTTGCATTATTTATCATACTTTTTCTCAATATTTTGGATACAGTTTATAGTTTAAAGCCTTCATTTTTAAAGTTATTATATATGTTTATATAATAATAATAAACTTGATAGCATGTTGTTAATTTAAGCATATTTAAAAGGTAATATTCAAAAAGAAATATAATCATGACATATATTTGTTTTCTCATGTAAGCATTAGAGTTTTTCTAGTTATTCACACTGAGCATAAGTGCAATTAAGTTAATTATTTGTAAATAACAAAATTATTGTTTTATGATAAAATTTAAGTTAAATCCAATCACTTGATGAAAGAAAATCTACCGTTTTCTTTTGCAAATGATGATTCAATAATGAAAAAGACAGCTTATGTTGAATTACACTATTAACAAAGATATATTTGTGTTATTATCTCATTAAATAAAATTATAAAGGCAGCAGAACAGACAAATAAATTATGATCTCAACTGTCTTTCAGTGTTTCTGATCTTGGCAGCAAGATTTTTAGATACTTTTTCAAAAAATCCTATTTAGCTATTGACTTTTACTAATAAAAAAACAAGAGGTCAAGTTAGTTACATTATTATAAATAATTAATATTATCTAGCTTTAATCTTACCTAATTTTTTAAATCAAATATGAAGCAAGAACTACTGCCTTTATAGATGATAGTATTTGGTTAGGTAACTATACAAGAATGTTCCAACATATGGTATATAATGATACAATTTTAAAATGTTTATTTCATATAATAAACATGTACTTATAAAATTTTGCAAAGTACAGAAAATTCTAATTAAGCAAAATCATTTATAACCTATCATATCAAGATGCCCAATTTCCTGAATACTGTGATGAAGTCTGTTAATTTAGGGAACATTTAACTTTAAAACTGTAAATCAGGTTTTCTCATGTCAATGTTCAACCTGAGGAGTACATGGGATTTAAGACTCACCATACAGTTATTAATTACTGTTACCTTCATTAACTTTCTTTATACAAATTCATCAAAGGTAATACCATTCTTTTCAGCATTAATTGACCTTACTTGCTTACCAAATTCTTGTTAAAAAAAATTCCCAGAAGTTCTTGCTTAACAAAACTTTTGCTTTAATAATTCTTCAGAGTTTATTTTTCAGTAAACCACTTAAACTATTGATCTATTTCTATGAATTGGAGCTCTATTGCAATATGGTAAAAACAAGAACTGTGATTTAACTAATGTATACATATTTGTCATGAAAATATGTTCTGGTAAAATAGAGCAAATATAGGAAATTCAAATTAGTTGGATCTTGTAATGAACAAAATATGCTGAGACATTGGGGAAGGATTGTGAGTAGAGAGTGTATGTGATTCAGCTAAGGGGACATAGCAGTCAGTTCAAACAGATGACTGCATATGGCAATGCAGGCTCGATATTGCCATTGCTGAATACTCTATCAAGAAAAGTGGAAAATCTGGATTTTTATATGGAATCTTACATTTGATATATTTTGGCACAAACAATAAAACAAAACAACTACTTTGTGCTTCAGAGGGCATGTATCTTCTACTAAGGTACCTGACAGTGACATCTGGTTTACTTAATTGTTTACCATTGAGTGAATATTAATTAACATTACAATGTTTATAGGGTGCAACTTTAGAGATAAAACATTGCAATTATATTTGAAGTGTTTATTTCCAAAATAATTTTAAGTCTTCTTTCTCTTAAAAGCAAACAACAAAATCCTACCTGCAGACTGCTTCATTAAACCTTTCCTTATTATTACACTTCTGTAAATTTACTTGTAGAAACAGGGTCCTAAACTAAATTTTCTTAATACTTCTTATTCTTGAGTAATAGAAAAAAATACTACTTTCTTTTCAATTTAGGTCAGAAAAGAGAGGTAGTGGTCAACTATGTAATTTCTGCGGGTATATATTTTATAGATATAGATACAGAAAATTCTGAGATAGAAGGGAGTTACTTTTTATCCATAGACTAATCGTATATGTGTTTATTTGATTATTTTTAATGTGTTTAGAATGTTTCATAAAGGTGAATTCTATCCAAACTTGTCATTTTTAAATATATGTGCCTTGTCATTTTTTCTTGAGTTTATTTACTGTTTATGTGAGTAAAGGAAGAATTATTTCTGAAAATAAAAGTTGAGGTGGCTGCAAGATGATACCTTATACACTTAGTGTCTAGTATATAGTTAGTTAACTACTGAGCCTGTGCTCGACTGAAATAGGGTTTTCTCAAACCTTATCTCTTGTATGGTATCTGGCTACACAAAGGGTAGTTTTTACCACAGTTGCTCTTAGTCAGGTGGCAATTATTTAATTACATGGCTAAGAAATATATGCACTGTTCCTTGCACTTATATTAGGAAATTGCTTATTTTATTGAGCCCTATTTTATAATCTTTGAATACATGTAGAAATAAAGTCCTTCATGTTTGATTGAATGGACAAGATGTAGCTCTGAAGTCTTGTAAGGCATAGAGGTTGATTATTCTGGTTGTGGGGACAATGCATGAAGAGGCTTTGATCAAGCAAGAGTGGAGGGTAGGGGCATAGGCCAATGGAATAAATATCTTCCCATGTATTTCCTAGATGTCTTATCCAAGCTTTTGTTAACCAGAGTGAAGAAGGCCCATGTCACTTATCAAGTATTTTAAATTAGAATATGTCAATAATGAAGTATTTTAAATTAGGGTTTTTAAATTAAGTATTTTAAATTAGAGTATTTCTAGAAACACCTTCAATATGTGAGTGAAAAATGTTAACTATTTTATTTAGATTCCAGTGTGGATTTAAGTTATAAAAATTTTTACCAATATATTCACAGAAAATATTATAGGACATAAAAAAGGAGCGATAGTCCGACCCCATATTTATATGGAACTTAATATATTTTAAATTCCATAGTCTGGAATTCTTTCTGGGAGATAAAGTTTTTAAAACATAGTTATAGAAATAAAATTAAAAATAGTTAACATACACTGAAATAGAGGGAATATAACTAGTTAAAATTCATTAAAAACATAATTCATGAAACTAAAGTATGGTTTAAAAATTGAGCTTTCCTCTGACCAAGACATTACGAAAAGAAAATTGCTATAATTTGTATGCTATGGGTTTCCAGTAGAACTTTCCTGACTCAGGTCCAATGACTAACAAGTAGATTAATCTAAGCTTAATATTTCTTTGTTCATCCTTTATTAGTGGTGTGAAGTAGCACTAAAAATACCAAAAGTCAGGCAACAAGAGAGAGAAATATTATAATAATGTGCTGGTAATCTATATAAATAAAGAGCTCTAAATATCTGAGACCATATAGGCTTCAATTATCTCATTCTTGAGAATGCTTCTCATGGAGTTTGAGTTTTAACCTACCTAGTAATCTAATGCTGTGTATAATTAAATAACTAACTTTGGGCAAATAACAGACCGAAAATACTGTACTTAGTACACATTTGTTCAATCTTTAATTACTTGGAACTACAGAAAATTGTATTGCAATAATGTATTCAGCAGTAGTACAAACCCATTGGCAGATTAATTTAATTGTCAAATTATCGTAATTTCTAAGTGACTGTGTTATGCTATACAGATAAGAAATGAATATATACTTAGTAAACATAGAAAATGATTAAACTTCTAGTAAATAATTTTAATTTTCTTTTTAATAAAAGTACAGTGTGAACTAACAAGTACAGTGGAAGAAACAATTTTAAATTCAGCCAAATTAGAAAATAATTATTCCTAAGACTTTTTAGCCTAAAGATGGAAACCAGTAGACTTGTTTACCCTTTTGCATGTGAAATTCTAATGAGTAATGACAACAGCTTCTAGGTAGATGATTCGAGTCTGTTAAGAATGTTTGTGTCATACAGATGAAAAGGAAAGAGGGCAGCTATAATTAGGAAAGCCATGCTGATCACTAGTTTGAGGATCAGCAGTACTTATCTGTTGGTCTTGGGATCAATGATTCTAAGACAACTTGACTACTGAGAGTACATGTATTGTCAGACTAATTGGAGAAACTGGCACTGATGCAGCAAATGGGAGTGAACTAGAGCAGCTTTAAAATGTCAACACTTCTATAAAACAGAGTTCTGATTAAAAAAGAAAAAATCCTTCATATTTGATAAATAAGAAGCATAATGATACTATGATTGATAGACTGCCCCTTACAGTTATAGGAGGAATGAGCAAGTATACAGCCTGTGGAATCATGGTTGTGTCAGTTAATTTTCTTGAGATTATTGCCTCACTGATAAAAAGGCAAAGGAATATTTTCCTCTCAGGTTTGGAATGAGGATAATTTTTTGAAGAACATCAAAATTATTCAAATTATATTTTTATAGGTTACACATTCTTCTGCTTGTTCAGTGTTACATGAGAAACATTTTAACTTGACACCAGAATATTTTCTCAGCACTTTATAGATAAGAATACTCCAATGTGCATTCATGGAAATAGTGGCAAATTTTCTGGAAGGTTGATAGTTACTATTCCAGGGGTTCTGTTAGCCAACATTTGGAAAATATGGATATAAGCCCATACAAAGGTATTCCTTTATTTAAGGATTTTTCAGAGTCCCGTTCATATGCTGGTTTCTTTGAGATTCCAAGGTTCTGTGGGAAATAAAATCTGAAGGATCCCAAATATGCTTGACCACAGAACCTTTCATTCATGGAATATTTTAAGGGATTGATATGCAAAGCTGACTCTGGAGTAGTTTTCAGAGGCCTATGTCCCAAAAAGCAGCTGTATTGTTTTGTGTAGTTTGTGATGAGGGACAAGGTTTATTAAGACAGTCTACATGGTTTTGCATCCTGGTTCCTCCACTTACCATGTGAGTCTCTCTTTAACCATAAGCTAATGATATATTTTTTTGTTATATTATATCTATCTTGTTACATTATATATTATATATGTTATATTGAAATATGTAAAATATTTTCAAATAGCACCTTGTATAAAATGCATAGTACAGATTAGTAATTATTTTTAACCCATTTGAAAATAAAACCCTGGGTGAAGTATTGTGTTGCTTCTTTTTACTCATGTATAGGTTTATGTAAATGCCAAGAATACCTTTTGTCATGAGAATCACTTGTCCAGTGATATTAAAAAATATGTTTTACTTTTGTTTTAAAAGCGCATGTTGAGCTCCCTCAATTGACAATATATTCAGAAACTCTACTCTCAAATTATCTTTCAGTCAGTTTCTAGCAAAAGTTTGACTAAGAAAAGTGATATTTAGCAAAGATTGACTAACAAGCATTCTAGTTCTAGATTTTATGTTTTTAATACTATGCCATACTCCTCTTTTTTCTAAGGGACTTCAAATTCACTGTGACATGGACAAAATGTTAATACTTACCCAGTGTTGAGTTTTTTGATTAAACAGAGTTGACTGAATGTACATGAGTTTATTTCAAAACACACAAAATATACTAGCAAATATGTGGAGAAATTGGAGCTTGTACACCATTGATAGGAATGTAAAATCTTGCAGCACTCTCGAAAACAGTATGGAGCTTCCTCAAAGTTAAAAACAGAATTACCATAAGATCTAAGGATCCCTACTCTGGGAATATCCCAAAATACTAAAGTCAGTTGATTTCAAAGAAAGACATGCCCTGTTCATTGAATCAGTCATAGTAACCAAGATATGGAAACAACCTAAATGTCCATCAGCGGATGAATGAATAAACAAAATGTGGTATACACATAAATAGTGTATTATTAAGATTTAAAAAGTAAAGACATCCTGCCATATGTAACAACATGTATGAACATGGAGGACAGTATTCTAGAATAAATAATGCCTGATTACACTCAGAAGAAAAATAATGCATGATTACACTCATATATTATATCTAAAATAGTCAAATTTATAGAAATAGAAGGTAGAATGATGGTAGCTAAGGACCAGGAGGAGAGGGAAATGAGGGTGTGTTAGTTTGGTTTTGCATTGCTATGAAGGAATACCTGAGACTGAATAATTTATAAAGATAAGAGGTTTAATTGTGTCACTGTTCTACAGGCTATGGAGGAGGCATAGCAGCAGTGTCTGCTCAGTTTCTATTAAGGCCTCGGGGATTTTTTACTCATGGTAGAAGGTAAAGCAGGAGCAGACATGTCACATAGCAAGAGAGGGAGACAGGGAGCAAGAGATGAGGAGGGAGGTCCCAGGCTCTTTGAACAACAAGCTTTCATGTGAAGCAACAGAGCAAGAACTTACTCATTACCATGAGGCGGGCACCAAGCTGTTCTTGAGCGATCTACTCCTTGACCAAAACTCCCCACACTAGATCCAGCTCCAACATTGGAGGTCATGTTTCAACATAAGGTGACAAACATCCAAATCACATCATTCTTTCCTAGACACTCCAAATCTCGTGTGCTTCTCACGATAATTGCAAAATCCAATTATCCCTTCCCACTAGTCCCTGAAAATTTTCACTCCTTCCACTATCAACTCAAAAATCCAAAGTCCAAATACGTCTCTGTGACTCAAGACAAGTTTCTTCAACTTATAAGCCTGGAAATAATTAATTAATTAATTAATTAATTAATTAACTTCCAAGATACATTATTGGAATAATTGGAAAATTATTGGAATAATTTACTTCCAATGGTGGTACAGGCATTGTGTAAATATCGTCATTTAAAAAGCAAGAAATCAACTAAAAGAAAGGGACTATAGGCCCCAAACAAGTCTGAAATCCAACAGGGAAGACATTAACATTTTAAAGCTCCAAAATCATCTTCCTTGACTCCATGTCCTCCACCCAGGGCACACTAGTGAAAATAGTGGATCCTCAAAGCCTCTGGTAGCCCCTCCACATGTCTTTGCAGGGTACACCCCCATGGTGCTCTCAAGAGTTGGAGTTTAGTGCCTGTGGCGTTTTCAGGTACAGGGTGTAAATTTCCAGTGGATCTACTATCCTCAGATCTAGAGAGCAGCAGTCCACTTCTCACAGCTCTACTAGGCAATGCCTTGGGAAGGGCTTTGTCTGTGGGGTCCATCCCCACATTTCCGCTCAGCACTACCCTAGTAGAGTCTCTCTTTGGGGCTCTGCCCTTGCACCAAGCTTCTACCTGTGCACACAGGTTTTCTAGTGCATCCTCTGAAATCTAGGGGGAAGCTGCCAGCATTTTTCATGTTTGTATTCTGTGTGACCACAGAGTTAGCACCATGTGGAAGCCACCAAGGCTTACAGCTTGTGTCTGCTAGCTGTACCTGGGGCTCTTTGAGCCATGGCTGTAGCTGGAGCAGGTGGGATATGGGGAACACCTGTGCGAAGGGGGACACTGCACTCCAGACTCAGAATGGTAGATCTTCCAAAGAGTAAAACCATTTCAAAGCAGCAAAGTGTTTAAGAAGTGATAAGGCTATTTCTAATAACCTATGCTCAGATGCAGGAGCAAATAATAAGTTGGAACTTACGTTAAAAAAGGAAGCAGAGCATACATGTTTGGAAAGCTTGTAGTCTGGCAATGTGAAAGGACAGAAAAGCCCATTTTCAGAGCAGGAATTCAAGCAGGCTGCAGAAATTTGCATAACTAAAGAAAAAGTGAGTACCCATAGCCAAGACAATGGGAAAAAGGCCTATTCAGAGACCTAAGACCCAGATCCTCCCATTACAGACATGGAGGCCTAGGAGGGATTTCCCAGGTCAGGTGCAGGGTCCAGCTACCTTGTGCAGCCTTGGGACACTGCTCCCTGCAACCTGACTACTCCAGTTCCAGCAATGGTTCAAAGGGACTGAGGTACAGCTCAAGCCACTACTTCAGAGGGTACAAGCCCTAAGACTTGGCAACTCCATGTGGTTTTAAACTTGTAGATATATAGTGTGCAAGAGTTGAGGCTTGCAAGCCTTTACCTAGATTTTAGAGGATGTATGAAAAAGCCTGGATGTCCAGGTAGAAGCCAGTTACAGGGGCAGGGCCCTCGAGGGAAACCTCTACTAGGCCAGTGCAGAGGTGATATATGGAGTTGGAGCTCCCATACAGATTCCCTACAGGGTCACTGCCTAGTGAAACTGTGAGAAGACGGGCACCATTATCTAAATCTCAGAATGGTAGATCCAACAGCAGCTTGCACCCTGAACTTGGAAAAGCCACAGGCACTCAATACAAGCATGTGAGAGAAGCCTTGGAGACTGAATGCTGCAAACTCACAGGGATGGATCTGCCCAAGGCGTTGGGAGTCCACCACTCACAGCAGTGTGCCCTGGGTGTGGAACATGGAGTCACATAGATTGTTTTGGAGCTCTAAGATTTAATAACTGCCCTGCTGGGTATTGAACTTGCATGGGGCCTGTTGCCCCTTTCTTTTGGCTCATTTCTCTCTTTTATAATGAGAATATTTACCCAATGCTGGTACCCTCATTGTATGCTGGAAGTAGATAACTTGTTTTCATTGGATGGTCTCATAGGCAGAAGGAATTCATCTCCAGATGTGATTTGGGATTGGGACTTTGAGCTAATGCCAAAATGAGTTAAGTTTTTAGAGGACTATTGAGAAGGCATGATTGCATCATGCAATGTGAGAAGGACATGAGATTTTGGGGGACAAGGGGTGGAGTGACATGGTTTGGATGTTTCACCCAAATTTCATGTTAATTTGTAATCTTCAGTGTTGGACGTGGGGCCTGGTGGGAAGTTACTGGATCACAGGATGAATTTCTCATGAGTGGTTTAACACCATCCCCTTGATGTTGTCCTCATGATAGTGAGTGGATTCTTGCAAAATCTGGTAGTTTACAAGTGTATGATACCTCGTGGGTTATGTCTCTGTTACTCCTGCTCCCACCTTGTGAGACACCTCCTCACATCTTTGCCTTCTGCCATGAAAGGAAGACTCCTTGAGGCCTCCACAGAAGCAGCAACCACTATGCTTTTTGTATAGCCTGTGAACCATGAGACAATTACACTTCTTTTCCTTATTAGTTACTGAGTCTCAGGTATTTCTTCATAGAAATGAGAGAATGGACTATTACACTTCATCAGCATCAACTTCACTGTCCATACTTCTATCAGCATTTTTGTCACAACCATCTTACCAGTATCGAAGAAGTTCCAAGCTTTTCTTCATCTTCCTGTTTTCTTCTGAGTCTTCCAAAGTCTTCCAACATCTTCCTGTTACCCGGTTCCAAAACCTTTTCTACATCTTCAGGTACTTTTATAACAATGCACCCCTCCTTTGTACCAATTTTCTGTGTTAGTCCATTTTTACACTGCTATAAAGAAATACTTGAGACTAGGTAATTTATAAAGAAAAGAGGTTTAATTGGATTGTGGTTCTGCAGATTGTACAGGAGGCATAGCGCTGGCATCTGCTTGCCTTCTGGTGAGGCCTCAGGAAGCTTTTACTAGTGGTGGAAATTAAAGCAGGAGCAGGCATGTCACAAGGCAAAACAGGGATAAGAGAGAGGGAGTATGGGTTCTGGGGGAAGAGGTTCCAGGCTTTTTAAACAACCAACTCTCTTGTGAAACAACAGAGCAGGAACTCATTCACTACCACAGAAAGGACACTAAGCCATTTATTAGGGAACCCACCCTTCCATTAGACTTAAACACCTCCCATTAAGATCACCTTCAACACTAAAAGTCACATTTCAATATGAGATCTGGAGAGGGAACAAACATCCAAACCATATCAGAAGGAATTGATGTTCAATGGGTGTAAAGTTTTCGTTACACAGTATTAATCTCTCTATTTTAGAAATGTTTTCTACAAAATTGTGCATGTAGTTAACAATATTGTATGGTACACTTAAAATTCAGTAAGAGGGTAGATCTCATGTTATCTAAGTGTTATTACTATAGAAAAAAATTACTAAAAAATTGTTTACAGGCATGTCAGGAGCAAAATTGTAGAAAAAACTAAGTTTAACTGAATTTTCTCTTCTTGATCTGTATCTTTAACAATAGCCTAGCCAGTCTCACAGCCCCAACATCATTGCCATGTCTGAGTCTGCTGTATGAGATGGTGCATCCGACTTTAGACTCCTCAGATTTAACTTCCTCCAGGCACTAATTCCTGTTAGATGATGAATTAATTAATGAATAATGAGTTTATGTACTTCTCTTTCTGGATCAAATAGGCACTTTATCATTATTGTTTAGGAAGTACTTTATTTAAAATAATGCTAGTGATAAGATTTCCAGAATTACAAGATATTTTGAAGTTGTGAAGTTTCTTTTATCGTCTCTAATTTAATAGAGTAATTTGAGCCAGTGAATGCTATGAAACAAGTATTGATAACTCAGAGTAATAATATCAGTTTTAATGGTAACTGCCCACTGAATGATACACAGATTAAACAAAACATAAGGAAATAGAAATCGACGGATATCAATTGATTGATGTTTACTTTCTGTTTAATCTGCATCTCAGATTTGATAAAACGTCGACTAAAGTAATTATATAATTAATGGGATATTTTACTGTAGAAAAAAACTTTGACAAATTGTTTTTTCTTAAAAATTAAAATATTACAACCTTAAGATTTGAAATGAGCACTAATGGATATTAGTGAAACTAATATCTCACTAATATTAGGTGGGCACTAATGCATATTAGTGAAACTACTTCTACATAAACAAAAATCCACTTTTTATTGTGTGATTGAAAGTAGTTATGTAGGTAACCTTTGGTTAAATATTACAGATAATAAGCTAAATTGTATGATATTAATTTAATATATAAGTTAAAATTTATCTCATTGGTTCATCTAACCATTTATTCTACTTTTGCCCTCCAGCATAAAATGAGAAATCTTCTTCTTCTTTCACATGACAGCCCTTCAAAGCCATCTACACTTTGATGTTAGGATCAATGATTTTCAGACAACTTGAACAGAAAGACTGCATGTGTTGTCAAATAATTAAAGTGGTTATTGTTGCATTGAATAGCAATGAACTTAAGCAGTAGGAAAATATTAAGACTGATGATGTCCCTGTCTCACCCTCCAGGTCTTCTTTTCTGTTTGCTAAAGATATCTAATTCCAACAATCTTTATTTATATGACAGAGTTTATAATTTTTTCACGATTCTATATCACCTTTTTTATTTCAGCAGTTAGTACAATATTTTAGCAAACTCATTACATTGTGCTACTCACACACACAGTTATTGTAAGTCTCATCCAAAGAGAATGATTCAGATTGCCTACTTTGAGGTCATGTGAATATAGTTGTTCTACGGTGAGATAATAACTAAAATAACTTTTCTACATGAACTATTTTCCAACATGGCTAATGAATTTTAAAATTGGTCAACTCATTTAATATTAGATGAAATATATTATATTTCAGTTTATATTCAGAATTTTATTTCTCATTTCATATTAGTTTTCCATTAAATAAAGATATTGGCTATATTAATTCTTTCATTCCATTTGTTGGCTAATTCCAACATAGCATCTTCCAATTAGATTGACCTGACTTGAATAATAAACTTTCAAAA
>NC_045435.1:121356848-121398231 GCF_002776525.5 Piliocolobus tephrosceles | reverse complement strand
TGAATAATAAACTTTCAAAAAGTTACATAGTTAGTTCTAATTGAATCTATTTATTGTCAAATTTTTATTAGCCAATTATTTTCACAAAGATAACACGCAAAATTATGTCCAATGACCTACTGAACTCAAGATACAACAAAACTGTTATTTTTCCAGAAATCTCAAAGAAAGTTTTGAGACCATAAAACTATTCTTCCCTAAAGTGGAGAGAATTACAGCAATGAAAAGATTTTAGGGTTTCAGGGGGGTGGAGAAAAGACAAAAAGAGATATTATGTTAGATAAACTGATTTCTTCACATTTTTTCTAGACCTGACTGTGATTTAATGCACACCTGTTCTACCATTGTTCTTGATACTTTGCCCAATTAACCTTACTTGATCCTTTGTTTGACTCTTCAACTCCCAAATTATCCATTTTGTTTTTTTTCTACTTTTGGCTCTTGGATCATGCCCCAAAATTTAGTTTCATGATTTGTCTTCCATGATATTTTTGTAGTAGAACTTTCTTTGGGACTGACTCCAGCCACAAAATTCGGTCCCCTTTCTTGATTCTCCTAACCTCTTCCTATGCTTGCTCTTGAGGAAATCTAACCCTATGTAGTTGTAACTACGTATGGTGCATTGGAATTCTTGTTTGGATATATTTTGAAGATAGTTTTAAAATACTAAATCAAATACATATCAACAGGTACAATGTCAGAATTTTTCATATTTTGGCAGTGATTAGTAAAGGTATCTTCCTTTTTAATTTTTCCATAGGTTATTCGGGTACAGGTGGTGTTGATTACATGTGTAAATTCTTTAGTGGTAATTTGTGAGATTTTGGTGCACCCATCACCAGAGTAGTACACTCTGCATTGCACCCTATTTGTAGTCTTTTATCCCTTGCCCTCCCATCCTTCCCCACAAGTCCCCAAAGTCCATTGTATCATTTTTATGCCTTTGCATCCTCATTGCTTAGCTCCCACTTATCAGTGAGAGCATCTGATGTTTGGTTTTCCATTCCTGAGTTACTTCACTTAGAATAATAGTCTCCAATCTGATCCAGGTTGCTGCGAATGCCATTAATTCATTCCTTTTTATGACTGAGAAATATTACATCATATGTATATACCACAATTTCTTTATCTGCTTGTTGATTGATGGGCATTTGTGTTGGTTCCACAATTTTGCAGTTGGACATTGTACTGCTATAAACATGTGTGCAAGTATCTTTTTCAGATAATGACTTATTTTTTCTACCCGGAGTATAGATATCTTTTAGCTGGAGTGATTATCCAAGTTAATGTTATGCCAAACCTCTGTCATCATTGCTTACTAAATTCTAGCTTCTTTCCTAGACACCCCTGGCACAAACACCTATTTAACTCCAGCATTATTTAAGAATTTTGAGACTGTTTGACTTAAGAAAATGCAGGGTGTTAATGTCTGTAGTCTGTAAATTTTTGGGAGATGATAACTTCTATTTGATCTACTTCCAATCATTTCAACAAATGAAACCATAATATGAAAGTTATTTAATTGCCAATGTTTTCTAAATTAAGGTATTGAAAATTATATATTACCGAGCCAATGAGGCTATCACTACAAGCATTTGTAAGAACTAATAGATAAGAAAACTAGGATGAAATTGTTTTGGAACACTTATTTAAAGTGATATTTCTCAAATTTTAGAATTACCCAGAATGCATGTTTATAATATAAATAATTTGGTCCCTAAAATCAAAATTATTAAAAGATAATCTCAATGAATAAGACTCATTAATCAGATTTTAATAGTTCCCAAGTGATAACTGATTGCTGTTTATCAAAATTTGTGTTCCTGTGATTCAGTATTTTTATACATAAAAAGATCAACATGAGTAAAGAAATAAGAGTTGAATAAAGATCATTCAATTTATAAAGAACTAGAAAGAAAACAGCCTATAAAAGAAGACAAATATATTGATAGAGAGTTTTAGTCTCAATATTAAAAATTAGGTAAGTATATATTCTGTGGCCCCAAGTAAAAACTTTGGACACAGACTGAAATTAAGGCATTAAAAGTTGGTTACTTTAGTTTATTGTAGGGATAAAAAAGCTGAATGTGAAGGGATTTGTAAAAAATATTTTTATGAGATATTTTGATTATTTTGTTAAATAGAAATTGTAACTGCTAAACAATACAACATTGTCATTTTAGAGAAAGAAATAACCATGAATTGCAAGGAGAAGTCTTCAGAGTTGGAATCTTGAGAATGTATCTTGTTCCACATTATGTTTTGTGTTGAAATAGCCGTTTCATTATATTGTTGAAACTTTTCAAGAATCTTCTGAATATTTTCCTTAGAAAAGATATAACGATCTTTCAAAGAAAATTGGATAAGGGGTAAATCTGGCTTTTAGAACGTTAATTTTACCTTTATTCTATGTCCTTTTATATTTCACATTAATAATTTTTGTTACATTAGTAGTATTCTGCACAATGCTTTAAAAAATTGCCTTCCTATATATTACCTTTGAAGAAAGTTTTGTATAAGAAAAATTTATATATAATGCAAATCTTAGCTCTTTTCACCTCATTTTTTTCTCATTATTATAACATTTTCCATATTGTTTATAAAAATTACACACTATGTACTCATTCTGTAAGGCATTAACAGTATTCTCTTGACTTATGTGGTCCATGTAGGGATTTTTTATTGTTACATATTATTTTTAATTGTCAATATGTTTTGTACTTAGCTGACAATTCTAATTTATATGTTACTTGTCTTATTTTATTACATTGCTATATTTATATTATCTTCACATTTATATGACTTTGTTATAATTTAATTATAGTTCTAAAAGTATATTATATTTAATTCATAACATTTTTATAATAAAAACTCTCACAAATACAGCAAACTCAAAGGAATTTTGAAGTGAACATCTACATACTCACCATCTAGATTCTATCATTAATATGCCCATCTATCAATTCATCTTAGTTTTGGATGCATTTTAAGGTAAACTGCACACATCAGCAAATTTTCCTCTAAATAGTAAAGCATTAATGTTATTAATTAGAACTCAACATTTCTTTTTCTTCTTTTCAAATAATGTAAAATAAAGAAATGTTAAGTGTATGTTATCTAACTTTTAATAAATTATTTTTGACCCATATAACCAAATCCTCTATTCACATATAAAATATTGTCATTATCTTAAAAAGCAAATTGATATTTCTTTCTAATCAATTCCAATTCCAACCTTCCAGTGGCAGCCACTATTCTGATATTTTTGCCCATTCTAAAACTTTATATACATGAAATTATATAATATGTATCCTTTTGAATGAGGCTTTTTATCCATGTCATCGTTTATTGCATTTTAATACACTCTCTGACTTTCACTATGATAATAAATACATAGAAATTTCATTGAAATTCATTATATTCCATTACCAAGACACTGCATATTTTAAAAATATGTTTAAAAGTGTTTGAAAACAAACAATATATGCTAAATTATGCTAGTTACAAAAATAATTTGGGGTATAATATTTTTATTTTTATTACATTAATATTTATACATTTATTACATTATTTTTATACATTTATTACATTTTTATTACATTAAAAATATTATACCCCAAATTATTTTTGTAACTAGCATAATTTTTTTTACATTTTTAAATACTTTTTTATATTAAAAATATTATACATAATTTTTTTCAGAATTTGAATTTAAACTCATGTTTTGATGAAATTTAATTTTTGAAAGTTTTTTTATTGTGCAGGATCTTATCAATGATATATTACAAAATCAATCTTACTTTTTCTCCAAAGCTAAAAGCTTTTAATAATAATGACAGTATTAAGGTTTATCAGTATTTTGAGAGTTAATTGAAATATCGTGAAATATATTTTTCCTTAGCATACATGTGATTTTAGAAGAAATTTTAAAGTTCCATTGATTGTATTAATGACATTTTAGAGAGTTTCAACACATTAAATACATAAAATAGTAGTAGCATAATAAATATTTTTAAAATATATTATTTGATAAGAATTATGAGCATTGCAGGATATTCTAGGATAAAACTATTGTGTGAAGGGATTATAGACAGGTAACACTAATCATGCATGTTGTAAATATATAAAATAAGCTTCTTTGGGGAAAACATACATGAAGTTTTTATAGAAGAATATCATTCTCAAACAGTTATTCCCTGAGCTCAAAGGTAGGTTAATACAGATGGACTGCACCTACTATGACCAGCTTCTCGGTAGAGAAGTTCATACTCCATTACACATGATTTATGTAATATAGAATGATTTAAATCAAAAGATGGGGCAGTTATGCAAACATGTAAAAATAGTTCTCTGGCTTAAAAAGGTGGACTGATAGAAGGTGGCAAGTCCCATGTTCTGTGGCTGATATCATTCTGTTCTTCCATGGGGCCAACTCCGAACTGCTAGTTCACTCTTTACTAGTCTACCAAAAGAAGAGACAAAATGAGCCTCCAGGACAATCCAGAACCATCTCTCCTTAGTGTGAACCTCAGTTTTTACAGGATTATTACATGTTTCCCTTTTGATTCTGCGTCATTTCAGGTCATAGAGGTATTTGAAACATTTCCTAGAATGTGAGAATCAAGATCTCATGCAGGTGGATCAGATGAGAAGGGACATAGACAACATTGCAAAAAAGTAATATGATGAGCTTCCACCTAAGAAAACCATAGATAGTTGATTGGAGCTTCTTGCTCCCCTCTCTGAGGAAACTAGAGAACTATTGCCTACCTTCCTCTGCTTTCCTAATTTGTTTTTCAGGATTGGATGTCATGGCCTCTCATGCATGAGCAAGACTGCCCCTTTTCCTTTTCTGGAGTACTGAGTTCCATGTAAACCCAATTATTATCATTTTTTCACCATGCATAACATCCAAAGGCAGAGTATGGTGGCTGTAGAATCACTTAAGGCAAAGCTTACATTTTTGTTGATGTTTATCCTAGTGTCCACTATCTGAGCAATATTAACTATCTATCTACTGAAGTTAAAACAGAGACACTAAAAAGTTGCTTTAGTACTTTCTATTTGCTTTCACAATATCTGTTTCCTTCCACTCTTGGGTGCATAAAAAATTAGCTAAGCATGTATGTTCATAGGTATCTTTAATTATCTAACTAAAATGTGATCAATGGTCCTATAGAGGTGAATATGGGGAAGGTTGGCAGAGTTGGCAATTACATAAGTTGGAAAAAAATTATGTTAGTCATTTCAGTCCTTTTGGTGGTTCCATTATCATGATGGGTTATGATATGGCTTTAGTAATCTATGGAGGACATGACGGGTATCATGCTTTACTGGCTAAGTCTAATATTTTTTCTCTAGCCATATTACTTCATATAGGCATTTGCAAGTATAATATGAAGACCAAATTCATGAATATATTTTTCCATGTGTATCCAAAGGAAAGAAGCCAAGTACTGTACCATATCAACTTGGATAGACCAATAATCTTACCCAGATAAGTGATTAGTAACAGGTATCTCCCAACACCTCCAGAAACAAAACTTAGAAAGTAGTAAATTATATATATGTATGTGTGTGTGTGTGTATATATATATATATATGTCACTTTCAAGGAGGTTTGCTCTATAGCAGCAGTCCCCAACCTTATTGGAACCAGGGACAAGTTTTGTGGAAGAAAATTTTTCCAAGGACAGGGTGGAGCAGGGTTTTGAGATGAACTGTTAAACCTCAGATTATCACACATTAGTTAGATTCTCTTAAGGACTATACAACCTAGATCCCTGAAGTGCACAGTTTCCAATAGAGTTTGCGCTCCTATGACAATCTAGTGCTGCCACTGAATTGACAGAAGGCAGAGCTCAGGTCGTAATGCTCATTCACAGGCCACCCACCTCCTGCTGTGCAGTCCAGTTCGTAACAGGCCAAAGGCCAGTATCGATCAGTGGCCCAGATGTTATTGGCACCTCATAAGTAGAGGCCAGGAATGGTACTAAACATTCTACAATGCCCATAATAGTCCCTGAATGAAACAATTATTTGTTCCAAAATATCAATAGTGCCCACATCAAGAAATCTTACACTATAATTATGAATACTATAAGAAAAAATACACTTAATAGATTGAGACAGCAGCAATTTATCATCATTATGATGGATAGTTATAACATTCTATTTGCTTTATCACAGTCCAGAGGTGGGTTGTTTTGGAGTCAAGTATGCTATCAATTTAGGCGCCAAGTATTATAAGCAATGCCCTATTAAGTCTTTTTTTAAGCATTGTTATTACTATAGAAAAGGCTTTCTCGTGTCTAACTGGAAGCAGTTATTGGTCTATGGTCTTGGGTGCATGTTTGTCTTTAATTGGGACTATTATTTCGATTTAACAGTAGAACTATCTGAATCTTGTCCACTTAGTTGTTCAAGGACCTACTGAAGAATGAGAATGGTTGAGTCATGACTTTTCTTTCAATAAGTTGATTTATCCTCTATTATGGTGCAGTAACAGGCCAGTTGTAACTGCTCAGAAACAATCCACAGATTCAGGAATCTCACAAAACACAAAATAGATTAAATACAAAGGAAACCACACCTAGTGACACTTTGCTCAAACTTCTAAAAACTGTAAATAATAGAAATCTATCATGCTTATAAAATGATCAATACATCAAAAAGGCATAAGAAGCCTAAATGTGTAGGGATTTAATAACAGAGTTTCAAAATATACAAAGCACCTATGATTAAAATTCAGAGAAATAGAAACTTCAGACATTTTGGTGGAAACATGAACACTATTAACCTATTTAACCCAACTGACATTACAGAGTACTCCACCTGACATTCAAATTATACATTTTTTTTTTTTCAAATTCACCTGGAACATTTTCCAAGATACATCATATGCTGAGCCATTGAAATTTTTCATCAAATTTCAACTTACTGAAGTCATGCAGAGTATGTTTCTTTACCATAATCAATGGAATTTTGTAAACTATAACAACGAGATATCTAGAAAATCTCCAAATAATTAAGCAACAGACTGTTAATTAATTCATGGATCATAGAAGAAAATACAGAGGAAATTATTCAGAACTAAAATTTTCTAAAACCAAAATATGCTGAATTTTGTGGGAGCCACTAAAGTATTTACATTTGTTTCTTTATATGCTTATATTAGGAAAAAATACCACTCTTTTCTCAAATAAAGACAGTACATTACAAGACTGCCTGACTATCCATGAGCACTTCACATTGTTCTTTAGTTTGTCCATTATTTTGATGTCCATTATTACTGATGAGTTCAGGATAGTAGAGTTATATAATATCGCTTGTTGGATGAAGGAAAATTGGTTTCAGTTTTCATTACAGAGTAATATAAGAAACAAAGGATTACCAATATACATGGCTGCTTGCCAAAAGCCAGACATGGTAGTAATACTATTTTGTTGTCCAATTGCAAGGGAACTGTGGTAGCTACTCTCTTGTTTAAACTTCATAGTCCACAACAGGATTTTTACTGGTCAGGCAGAGCTCTGAAAACTGGAAACAGAATTGCATATAGTCATGTAGAATCTTCCTATAATACACTTAATGTGTGAAGATCTATATTTGTCTGCTAGGGCTGGTGTACTGAAGTACAAGTGGTCACTTAAATTTAACAGAAATGTGTTGTCTCACAATTGTGAAGGCTGGAAGACAAACATTCAGATGCTGGCAGGGTTGGTTCCTTCTGAAGCCTGTGAGAAAGCATCTGTTTCAGTCTATTGTCTAGCTACTTGTGGTTGCTGGTAATCTTTGGCATCCCCTGGCTTATGGAAGCACCACAAATTCATCTTCACATGATGTTCTTTCTATGTTTGTATCTATTAATATGCCCAAATTTCTCCCCTTTAAAGGGACATTGATTATATTAGATTAGGGCCCACCCTGATGATCTCATTTCAACTTTACTACTTCTGTAAAGATCCCATTTCCAGATAGTTACATTCTGAGTCACTGGGGTTTAGGACTTCATAATGTAAATTTGGGTGAGACACAATTCAACCCATAACAAGACTTATTACCTTTTTTCCTTCTGGGATGAGTCATTATTAGAATTGTGCAATTTTAAAAGAATTTATGAGTATAGATCATTTGATATCACGAATTTCAACTTTCATAGTAGCAAAAGCAGAGACCGTAATGCCAATAGCCAAGCAACATGTCTATGCAATTCATCACTTAGAACATTTAAACAATTTTACAGCTTAACAGTAAAAAAAACAAGGATAAGCAAGATACAAAAATAAATGAAGAGAAATGTTAGCTCCAAAATCTAGCTTGTTCAGGAATGTTTAAAGCACCTCCCAGGAAAAGAGAAGTGATATGTTCTCCGACCTTGTTCTTGTTCTTGTTCTTTTCCCTGACTTGTTTATCCTGTTAATTCTTCAAAGTCCAGAAATTGACTTTTGTAATATTTGCTAGACAGAATAGACCAGCCCATTCTGGGTTTTCGCATTGTATCATCAGTTTGGTTGTGCTTTTCTTCTATACTTCTGTGAGCTCTGCTGGTCCATTTGATTTTATCAGTCCCCTAACTGTCATCCTTGAAGCACATGTATTCTTGCAGGAATTTTCTGAGCTCCAACAATCTGGCCTTCTTTCCTCTGCTACTAATCTTACTAACTAGAGTTTTACTTTGGTAGCAAACCTACCATTCTTTCAAAGATGTTTATGTTTTGGGAACATTGGTTGCTGAAAGTTTCCTCCACTGTTTCAAATTGCCTCTTGTTTTGGGGTTTTGGTGACTGAGAGACTACTGCTGCTGCCTCACCACTGTCTGAGCATCATGCAAATCTCCCTGAGACTTTGATTAGTCCTACACTAGCGCAACATGTGGCTGCGTCTCTTTGTAGCTGGCAGCCATCACATCTGCACTGTCCTCTATAATGTTTGGAACAGATATCTCAGCAGCTCTTCTGGAAGTCACTGAGTTGGGGTACTTTGTAGCTCTCACTTGGGAGCTAGCAGAAACTCAGGCACCAGCATTTCATATGACCTGCTACTGATCATAGAATGGGTGATTTCCACTATGGTGTGATGTGTAGAAATTAGATGGATAATATTTTCAGACAGTTACTTTCTCACTTTACATGGCCTGAGGAACCAGGGTAAGAAATAAAAATAAAGTATATTGGAAATGTTAACAGAATTTAGAACATTTGGAAATGACCATATTTCCTTTATGTTACATAAGCATATTCATCAATTAACTAAGGCATGTATTATAAATGAATCTACTAGTCAGATTTTCTGGATGTCCTTTTGTATTTTTCAAATATAATCCTTTTTATCATTTGAAGTATGTTTGATGTTATTTATTTACTTACTTAAAAAGATAAGTTAAACCATTTTATCTTCAGCCACTTAGTGGTAGCAGCAGTGCTTCTTTGTTTTTGAAAAATTGTCAAATATTACAACAAATACAAAGACTTTGTATGTGAAGAAATAAAACAATTTCTGGAAAACAGCTTACAGTTAGAGTAAGGCTGCGTAATATAAAAGTTCTAAATTAAACATGACATCTTGCTATTGGCTTCTGTGTCTCCTTCTGTATTTACAAATTTTTTATTCTAATGACCATAAAATAAAATCTGAAGTTATGCACTAGCAATAGCCTCTCGGGAATCCTTCTCCTCCAAACCTAAGTAGTTATTTTTTAAAAGTCTTAACTTGTATTTTTAACTACTTTTATATAAAAAATATCTTGCACTGGATTTTTATTAAATTATAACTGGTGGTACATAAAGAAAGGCATTCTCCCATTCACCTTCTCCTGTTTTCATATTCATGACTATCTTCTACCTGCTCATATATTTATGTCTCAGTGTCCTTTGTAACTCTCGCAGGCTTCATGAATCATCTGCACTAGTTCTCTTGTGGATATTGTGTTATGTAAAGTTTCTTTTGAGTAGTTAGGCCTCTCCCCAGGTGAGGTTATTTTTTTTCTCCTGGGAAAAGGAGAAATAATATACTTTATTTATTTGGTGACTGATTTTTATTTTACCTCTCTTTATAGCTCTAGCCCTGGCTCAACATTTTAGTTACTTTCTTGAATCACATTTAGATATGTGACTAGTATAATAAAATAATTCTTTAGAACCAATTAAATATTTCTACATGTTTGGGAGACTTTTAATGTTTTCATCTCACTGACATATAGAGATTTTTTTTTAAATTCATGCATAATTTGACACTCCAGAAACCCTTTAGAAATAAATTATATATTGTTTTACTCTCACTTTTAAAATGTGTTTGATTTTATTGTATTTTCCAAGTTTATCTTCCACTGACCTCTTAATCATTTGCATATAATTATCCTTGGCTTGGTTATTCAAACCATCCAGTAGATTACAAAAACATTTACAGAAAATAATATAATAATGCCAAATCAAAGCATCCCTGCAATCATTTTTATTATAATGAATTGAATTGAACGTATTTACTGTGCTTACTAAACTTCTTGTGTATGTTCTATTATTTCCCATTCCTTTTGCTACGATTGTTCATGTTTTTTATTTTCCAATCATGTATTGAACATTCTGAAAAGTCAATTAAAAGTACGTACATTTGTTCTTGTTTTTTATGAGTTGAGAACTATGATTCAGATGATGTTAAAAATAATGTCAAGTCTATCGCACATAATTCAGGAGATTAGGTTTATTGAAAATATGGCTTGAGGCTATGTTAGTTTTTGAAGACATACAGAATCTTGATTTGGTTCTGTATGGGAGGGAGTTTTGGAAGCAAACACTGAGAACTGATCACCCAGGTACCTAGAGGTAAACTCTACCTCATTCCCTGCTAAAGAAAGGGATAGGCTTCTAAGTCTTTTATTCAATATAAGGTGGTACTGTGGTCATTATTTAATAAATCACACTCTGTTATAGCACATCCTGTGAGAAGCTAAAGACCTGCTTTTGGTGCTAATTTTTTGAATACATCGCCAAATGAGATAAAAGAGAGGCCTAGCATTAGAAAGAGCTAATGCATTTAGTTGAAGTTGAAATATCTGCTCACCTGTATACTGCTGCATTAAATTCGAAGCTACATTTAATGGATTAGTAGTTCCCATTTTTATCTACATAAAGAATGAATAATTTTGATGTCTTTTATGGTAGGTAAAAGTGTAATGAAGAATTGTACAATGGGTTATTATTTCTAAATATATTCATATGGGGCTTTGGCAGGTTTGAAGTCAGTGCTGAAGACTTTGTCAGTGTTTTGATTTTCTTAGAGATATATGAAACTCAAACAATAGTAACAATTAGCTTTAAATTAAGGGACTTTGGACTAAAAGAAAAAAATTAAACCTTGATAATTTCAAGTTATTGTGTGTTTGTGCGTGTGTTCAGTCTTCAAAAAGAAAAAAAAAATTTAAATATTTGGGTTTTACATGAACCTGTTCGGTGCCAATTTCATTGCATGATTAATTTCTCTTTTCTTAAATCTAAACTGTGGTATAAATTTGTTTAAAAAATACCTGATCACTGTTTATTATGGTAGTTAAAATGCATCATGTAATCTATTCAGTAGAGATGCAAGAGGCATAATTATCATTATGGATTGTTTACTTGCTGCCACCTATCACGAAAATCCATTAATTATGCATTTCATTATTCACTCATTAATGACAATTGACCATGGGTTTTGAATGATTCATAAATACTTGCATCAACAGAAATATCTGTAAAAAAATGAATGTATTATGACCCTTAACCCATAAAAGTATACTTATAATTAATATGTGGTAAGCAAGGGCTATTAGACTTTTAAAAATTATGTAAAGAAGTGAATTGATCACAAATTTAATTCTGATTTATTGAATGAATGGAGATCTGCTACTTTGTGAACAAAATACATGGCCTCATTTAAAAATTGTTCTCTTTTTGCTTTCTTTTTCACTCTGGTCCCTGTACATTATATCAAAAAAGATTAGGTTCATGCCTTTCAGCATACTGTAGTCATCCCCATACCTCTTTCATAGACATAAACAGATATAATACATGCTCTGAAAAAAAAATTAGATGTGCTCTATCAAAGACGACTAGGAGAAAGAAGCCCAGACATATAAATGTATTATGCATGAATGTGTCCCTCTCTAATGCATGAGTAAGAGAGAAATATTACATTATGTACATTATTAGAAAACTCATTGAATTGATGTCATTTATAGATTGTAGGGAACTAACACGTTGATTAGGGAAGAAAAAAATACTGGCCTAGCTTTATCATTACAACCATAATACCTTGTATCCATGTGTAAACTTTATATGTCATGAAAATAATTAAATATATTAGTAAGTCAGATTATTTTGGATACAAATTTTGCTTACTTACAGTACTCAATTAGGTATTCACAAGAAAAAGTTGCTGCTATTCACATAAACAGAATGCAAATGATGAATTCTTGTTCTGACTAAATTTTGCTCTCTGTATAAGTCCATTTTCACACTGCTAAAGAACTCCCTGAAACTGAGGTGTTAATAAAGAAATGCCTCACGGTTCTTCATGGCTGGGAGGCCTCAGGAAACTTACAATCATGGAGGAAGGTAAAAGGCAAGCAAGACGTGTCTCACATGATGGCAGGAAAGGGAGAGTGAAGGGGGAGGTGCCATACTTTTAAGCCATCAGATATCACGAGAACTGACTCACTATCATGAGAACAGCATGGGGGCAATCCATCCCCAGGATCAAATCACCTGTCACCAGATCCCTCCTCTGACACGTGGGTATTACAATTTGACATGCAATTTGGGGGGGGACATGGAACCAAACCATATCACTCCAGTCTTGGCCCCTCCCAAATCTCATGTCTGTCTCACATTGCAAAATCAATCATGCCATCCTAACAGGCACACCCCTCAAAGTCTTAGCTCATTTTAGTATTAACTCAAAAGTCCAAGTCCCAAGTCTTATCTGAGACAAGGCAAGTCCCTTCAGCCTATGAGCCTGTACAAAAAAAAAAAAAAAAAAAAAAAGGTAAAGGTTAGTACTTGCAAGATATAATGGGGTACAGGCATTGAGTAAATACTCCTGCTCCAAATGGGAGTAACTGAACAAACCAAAGGGGCTATAGGCCCCATGCAAGTCTGAAATCCAGTAAGGCAGTCATTACATCTTAATGTGTCAAAATAATCTCCTTTGACCTCACCGATGCAAGAGGAGGGCTCTGAGGGCCTTGGGCAGCTCCACCCCTATGGCTCTACAGGGTACAGCCCCCAGGGTGGCTTTCACTGGCTTGCATTGAGTGCCTGTGCCTTTTCCAGGTGCAAGCTATAAGTGGATCTACCATTCTGGGGTCTGAGAGTACAGTGATACTCTTACAGCTCTGCAAGGCTGTATCCCATTGGGAACTCTGTGTGGGGGTTCAAATCCCACATTTCCCTTCTGTGCTGCCCTAGAAGAGGTTCTCCATGAGGAGTCTGCCCCTGAAGCAGACATCTGCCTGGACATCCAGGAGTTTCCATACATCCTCTGAAATCTTGGTGGAGGTTCCCAAACCTCAATTCTTGCCTTTTGTGTACCTGCAGGCCCAATACCTCATGGAAGCTGCCAGGGCTTGGGGTTTGTACCCATTGAAGCCACTGCCCAAGCTGTATGTTGACCCCTTTTAGCCACAGCTATAGGTGTAGCAGCTGGGATGCAAGATGCCATATTCCAAAACTGCACAAACCAGCAGGGCCCTGGGCCTGGCCCATGAATTCATTTTTCAGTTCTAGGTCTCTGGACCTGTGATGGAAGGGGCTGCTGTGAGGATCTTTAAAATGTCCCGGAGACAAAAAAAAAAAAAAAATGTCCCGGAGACATTTCCCCCATTGTCTTGGCAATTACCATTCAATTCCTCATTAGTTATGCAAATTTCTGCAGCCAGATTGAATTTCTCCCTGGAAAATTGATTTTTTCTTTTCTACCTCATGGTCAGATTGCAATTTTTTTTTAACTTTTATGTTCTGGTTTATTTTTAAATATAAGTTCCAATTTAAGAACATCTCTTTCTTCATGCATATGAACTTACACTTTTAGGAACAGCCAGATTACATCTTAACTACTTTGCTGCTTATAAATTTCTTCTGCCAGATACCTTAAATCATCTCTCTCAAGTTCAAATATCTGCAGATATCTAGGACAGGGGTAAAATGCTGCTAGCCTCTTTGTTAAAGCAAGAAAGAGCGACCTTTGCTCCACATCCCAACAAGTTCTTCATCTCCGTCTGAGACCACCTCAACCTGGACTTCATTGTCCAAATCATTATCAGCATTCTGGCTAAAATCATTCAACAGGTCTCTAGATAGTTCCAAACTTTCCCACATCTTCCTGTCTTCTTTTGAGCCCTCCAAACTGTTCCAACTTCTGCCTGTTACCCAGTTCCAAAGTTGCTTCCACGTTTTCAGGTTCTCTTTAAGCAGTACCGCACTCTCTGCTGTGTCAATTTACTGTATTAGTTTGTTCTCACACTGCTATAAAGATACAACCTGAGACTGGGTAATTTATAAAGGAAAGAGACTTAATAGACTTACTCTGTGGAGGCACAGAACCTAATTATATCACTTTCCATATAAATGAATCTTGCATGATTTATTTTCCAACATTTTTACCTACGCATACTGCCTTTTCTTTTTGGTAATAAGCACATTAAGGAAAATAAGGTATTTTAAAAGCTGTCAGAGAAAGGGAATTCTTATTGAGGAAAGATATGGTTTTATTTCAAGCCGTCCCAGGATTTGGGTATGTAAAAGCAAACATTCTAGAAGCAATCGTAAGGAAAGGAGAAGTAGTAGAAATAATGGGACATATGAGGAATCTGAATAGAATGAAGAAATATGCCTAGAATGTATTCAGCAGAATATAAACTTCCTACAAAAAATGACTTATGCAACAGTATCAATAAATTCTCATAAAATTGTGGTGTGCAGAACAGCCACATCTATTCTGGACACTTGTTAGAAATATAGAATCTTGGGCCTCATTTGCAAACTTACATAAATAGAAGCTCTGATGTGTGCAGGAATCTGTGTTTTAATAAGATTTCAAGAAGATTCATATATATATACACTAAGTTTTTAGAAGTATTGTACGAGATTCTAAATATATCATGGTTATTTATCATTTTCTATCCAACACCTAGAAGAATCCCTCCTAAAAGAAAGAACATAAGGTTTTATAGGTTTCATTGTATAGATTTTTCAACTCATTGGCTAAATTTATAGCTAGGTATTTTATTGATTTAATACTCTAATAAATGGAATTGTTTCCATGATTATTCAATTAGGTCAATATTTGTGTATAAAAGTGCTACTAAGTTTTGTAGATTAATTTTGTGTTATTCAACTTTACTGTATTTGAATATTAATTCACAATTTCTTAAACAGAATTTTTGGGTTTTGTTACATATAGGATCATGACATTTGCAAATAAAGATAATTATACATTTTCATTTCCAATTTGGATTTATTTTAGCTATTTATTTTTCTTGTGTGATTGCTCTTGCTAATATTTCTGGTACTATGTTCAATAGATGTGACCAGAGTGGGCATTTTTGCCTTGTACCAAATCTTAGTGGAAAGCTTCCATTTTTTTTCTCCATTGATTATAATGCTAGCGGTGTTTTTATCATAAATGGCCTTTATTATCTTTAGTAACTTTCTATATTGAAACCCTTGATAGTTTTTGTCAAGGAAGTTTGTTAAACTGAGAAAGACAAAAATAAATAGAAAAATGTTATATTTTCATGGATTGAAGGAATTAATATTGTTAAAATATCCATGTTACCCAAACAATCTACAGATTCAATACAGCCCTTATCAAAATGTAAATAACATTCATCACAAAAATAGAAAAAAATACTAAAATTCATAAGGAACCATAAAGAAATCCAAATTGCCAAAACAATTCTGAGAAAAAAAAAATGTTAGAAACATCACACTTTGTGATTTAAAATTATATTACAAAATTCTGGTAATCAAAACCATATTATACTGGTGCAAAAAAAGACATACAGACAAGTGGAAAAAAAGAGAGACTTCAGAAATGAATTCAAACAAGTCTAGGAATTAGTGAATTTAAAAATAGGCTACAGAAAATACACAGTCAGAGGAGACAAGAGACAAAAAGAACGAAAAAGAATAAAGCATGTCCACAAGATTTATAAATTATCCTCAAAGGAGAAAATCTAACAGTTATTCTCCTTAGAAAGGAGGCAGAGGGAGAGATTGGGGCCAGAAAATTTATTCAAAGTAATAATAACAAAGAAATTCCCAAACCTAGAGACATATATCAATATGAAATACAAGTAGGGTATAAAACACCTTACAGATTTAAAAGAAAGAAGGCTACTTCAAGACATTTAATTATCAGTCTTCCAGAGGTCAAGGAAAAAGAAAGGATCTTAAAAGCAGCAAAAGAAAAACACCACCACCACCACCAATAGCAACAACATAAAAACAACATACAACACAGCTTCAATATGTCAGGCAGTTGGCTTTTCAGTAGAAATCTTACAGGCCTGGAGAGAGTGGCATAAAATTTTTAATGTTGAGGGAAAAAAAAAGATTCTTGCCCTAGAACAGTATATCTATTGAAAATATCTTCCAAACATAAAAGAGAAATACAGACTTTCTCAGACAAGAAAAAGCTGAGGGATTTCATTAATTCCAGACCTGCCTAACAGAAAATGATAAAGGAAGCTTTTCAATCTGAAAGAAAAGGACTAAGAAATCATCTGAAGGAGCAATATCATTGGTAACAGTAAGTACACCTCAAAAATAATAACACTTTAATTGTCGTGTGAACTGCTCATATCAGAAGTAGAAAGACTAAATGATGAACCAATAAAAAATAATAACTACAACAACTTTTCAAGACACAGACAGTATAATAACCCACAAGCAGAAACAAGAAAAAATGCACATGTATAACTGAACTTAAAATAAAATAAAAAAAATGAGAAGGGAAAGAAGTTAAAGTATAGAGTTTTAATCAGATTTTTCCTTATTTGTTAGTTTATGTAACAAGTGTTAAGTTTTCATTAGTTTAAAATAATGGGTCATAAATATTATTTACAAGCCTTATGGTAATGTCAAATTAAAGAATATGAGACCACTTTACCAAAAAAAATGAAAAGCAAGAAATTAAAACACCACCAGAGAAAATCATCTTCACTACAAAAAAGGCAGAATGGAAAGAAGCAAGAGAAGACAACAAAATAATCAGAAAAGTAATAACAAAATGGCAGAAATAAGAAGGCTCCATTTATCAGTAATAACATTGAATTTGAATACACTAAATTCGCCAACCAAAAGAAACAAAGTGGATGAATAAACTTTTTAAAAAAGACCTAATGATATGTTGCTCATAAGAAAAACATTTTATATATAAAAACATACATACATTGAAAATAAAGGAATGGAAAATGATATTTCATGCAAATGGAAATCCAAAAGGAGAAAGAGTGTATACGTATATAAGACATCAACACAAAATTTTATACAAGATGACAAAGATAGTCTTTATATAATGATGAAGGATAAATTCATCAAGAGGATATAATAATTTTAAATACATACGTACTTATCACTGGCACACCCAATATATAAAGGAATTATTATTAGAGCTAAGATAGGCGCTAATAAGGCAAAGAAATTTGACATTTTATCTGCACTTTAGATTAAATGTACCTAATAGATATTTACAAAATGTTTCATTCAATGACTGCAGAATAGACATTTATCTCCTCAGCATATGGATCATGCTCAAGAATAGATGATATGTGAGACCACATAACAAGCATTAAAAATTCAAAAAAAAATTGAAGTACAGCATATATCTTATCTGACTGCAATAGAATAAAACTAGAAGTAAATAAAAGGAATTGTATATTATACATATATGTATAGTTTCCATACATGGAATTTCCATAATTTCCATACATGGAAATTAAACAATATGCTCCCAAATTACCGGTGGGTCATGAAGAGTTTAAGAAGAAAATTCCCCCAAAAAGAAACTAATAATAATGAAAATATAACATATAAAAACTTATGAGATATAGCAAAATCAGTACTAACAGAAAAGTTTATAGTTATGATTGCCTACCTCAAGAAAAGTAGAAAAACTTTGAATAAACAACCTAATGATACATCTTAAAAGACTAGAAAAGCAAGTGCAAACAATACCCAAAATAGTAGAAGCAAAGAAATAGTAAAGATCTGAGAACAAACAAATACAATTAAAACAAACAAACAAAAAAATAATGAAAAAGATCAACAAAACAAAAAGTGGGTGATATGGTTTGGCTCTGGGCCCACACTCAAATCTCATCTCAAAATGTAATCCCCATGTGTCAAGGAATGAACTTGGTGAGAGGTGATTGGATCATAGGGGAAGTTTTCTCCATGCTTTTCTTTTGATAGTGAATGAGTTCTCATGAGATCAAATGGTTTTATAAAGGACTCTTCCCACTTCACTTGTTCTCTCTTTTGCTGACTTGCAAAGAAGGTGATTGCTTCCCCTTTGACTTCTGCCATGATTGTAAGTTTCCTGAAGTTTTCCCAGTCATGTGGAACTGTGAGTCAATTAAACTACTTTCCTTCATAAATTACCCGGTCTCATGTAGTATCTTGATAGTAGTGTGAAAATGAACTAATACAGTAAATTGATACCATGAAGAGTGAGGCACTGCTATAAAGATAACCAGAAAATGTGGAAGCAACCTTAGAATTGGGTAACAAGCAAACATCAAAACAGTTTGGAGGGCTCAGAAGAAGACAGAAAGATGTGGGAAAGTTTGGAACTTCTTGGAAACTTGTTGAATGCTTTTGACTAAAATGCAGATAGTGATATGGACAATGAAGTCCAGACTGAGTTGGTCTCAGATAGAGATAAGAAAGTTATTGGGGACTGGAGCAAAGGTCACTCTTGCTATGCTTTACCAAAAAGGCTGGCTGCATTTTGTCCCTGCCTTAGAGATTTGTGGAACTTTGAACTTGAGAGACGTAATCTGAAATTGGAATTTATGTTTAGGAGGAAAGTAAAGCATAAAAGTTTGGATAATTTGCAGCTTGACCATGCAATAGAAAAGATAAATCCATATTTTGGGGAGAAATTCAAGCTGACTGCACATATTTACATAAGTAATGAGGAGCTGAATGTTAGTTGGCATGGCAAGAGATCTTGGAGGCAGCCCCTTCCATCACAGGTCCAGAGGCCTATGAGGAAATAATGGTTTCATTGGCTAGGTCCAGGGCCCTGCTGCTGTGTGCAGCCTTGGGACTTGGTGCCCTGTGCCCTAGTTGCTTCAGCTCCAGTCATGGCTAAAAGGGGCCAAGGTACAGCTCAGGCCATTGCTTCAGAAATTACAAGCCCCAAGCCTTAGTGGCTTACATGTGGTGTTGGACTGTGTGTACAGAAATCAAAAACTGAGGTTTGGGAACCTCCACCTAGATTTCAGAGAATGTGTAGAAATGCCTGGATGTCTAGGCAGAAGTAAGATACAGGGGTGGAGCCCTCATGGAGACTATCTGCTAGGGCAATGCTGAAGGGAAATGTGGGGTTGGAAATACTACACAGAGTTTCCACTGTGGCACTGCCTAGTGGAGCTGTGAGAAGAAGGCCACCATCCTCCAGATCCCAGAATGGTATATCCAGCAACAACTTGTACCATGCCCCTGGAAAAACCACAGCTACTCACCAGCGGCCCATGGAGGAGCTTCCCCACACCTTGGGAGCTCATGCCTTGGATCAGCATAACCTGGTTGTAAGATATTGGATAAAAGGAGATCATGTTGGAGCTTTAAGATTTAATGGCTGCCCTGCTGGATTTTGGACTTGCATGGTGCCTGTAGCATCTTTATTCAGCCAATTTTTTCCTACTTGGAATGGGTGTATTTACCTAATGCTTGTACCCACATGTTAGCATCTTGAAAAGAACAAATTTGTTTTTGATATTACAGACTCCCAGGCAGAAGGGACTTGCCTTTTTACAGATGTGATTTTACATTTGGACTTTTGGTTAATGCTGGAATGAGTTAAGATTTTTGGGAATTCACAATTGGTTTTTAAATATAAGAAGGGCATGACATTTGGGAGAGACTAGGGAGAGAATGATATGGTTTGGCTCTGTGTCCCCACCGAAATCTCATCTTGAATTGTAATTCTCTTGTGTCAAGGGAGGGACCTGGTGGGATGTGTTTGGATTGTGGAACAGTTTAGTGGGCTTAGCATGTGCTTCCTCCATGCTGTTCTCCTGACAACCAGTGAGTTCTCACAAGATTTGATGGTTTTATAAGGGGTTCTTCCTCCTATGCTCACTCTTTCTCCTGCCACCTTGTGAAGAAGGTACTTGCTTCCCTTCACCTTCTATTATAATTGTAAGTTTGCTGAGGCCTCCTCAGTCATGTGGAACTGTAAGTCAATTAAACCTCTTTCCTTTATAAATTACTCAGTCTCAGATAGTATCTTTATAGCAGTGTGAAAACAGAATAATACCATTGGGTTATTGAAAAGATAAACAAATTTGATAAACACTTAGCCACACTAAGAAAAGAAAAGAGAGAGAAGACTCAAATAAATAAAATCAAAGATGATAAAGTAGGGATAACAACCAATAACATAGAAACGCAAAGGATCATTAGAGTATATGTGAGAAACTATTTGCCAATTCATTGGACAAAGTAGAAAAAATGGATTCATTCTTAGAAATACACAACCTACAAGATTAAACCTTGAAAAAAATTCATAACCTGAAGAGACCAATGACAAGTAGCAAGATTAAACCTGTAATAAAAAGTCTCACACACACACACACACACAAAAAAAAAAAAAAAAAAAAAAAAGCCCAGGAGCCAATGGTTGCACTGCTGAATTTAATCAAATATTTAAAAAAGCACTACTACTAATTCTGTTCAAATTCTTCCAAAAAATAGAGGATGGGGGTATACTTCCAAACTCATTTTATGAGGCCAGTATTACCCTGATACCAAAACCAGAAAAAGATATGTCAAAACAAGAAAATTGCAGGCAAATATTTATATAAAAATTGATGCAAAATTCTCAACAAAATACTAGCTAATGGTATTCAACAGCACATTAATAAGTATTCATCATGACCAAGTAAATTTTATCTTTATTCCAGAGAGGCAAAGATGGTTCAACATAAGCAAATCATTTATCATATCCATGTGATAAATCATATCCACAGAATGAAAGACAAAATCCATATGATCATTTCCGTTGATGCTGAGATTTTGATACAATTCAACATGACTTAATAATAAAATCTCTAAAAAAACAAACCTGATATAGAAGGAACACACCTCAATGCAATAAAAGTTATATAAGACCGCCTAACATTTACTATCATAATCAATGGGGAAAACTGAAAGTCTTTTATTTAAGATCTGAAACACAACAAGGATGTCTACTTTCACCACTGTTATTCAACATAGCACTGGAACTGCTAGCTAGAGCAATCACCAAAGGAAAAGAAACAAAGGTTATCCAAACTGGAAAGGAAGAAGTCAAATTTTCCTGTTTGTGGATGATATGATTTTGTATTTAGAAGAAACCTGAAGGCTCCACTAAATACTATTGGAACTGATATACAAATTCAGTAAAGTTGGAAGATACAAAGTTAATATTCAAAAACTAGTTACATTTCAATATACCAACAGCTAAGATTCTGAGAAAAAAAACAATAAAATTATCCCACTTTCAATAGTTACAAATAAATTAACATACCTAGGAATTAAAATACAGAAGGTATTAAAGATCTCTGTAATAAAAACTATAAAACATTGATGAAATAGAGAAAAAATCTTCAACTTTATATGAAACCACAAAAAAATGCAGAATAGGCAAAGCTATTTTGATCAAAAAGAACAAAACTAGAGAAAAATCACATTACCTGACTTGGAATTATTCCACAAAGCTATAGTAATCAAGCCATTATCAGACTGGTATAAAAACAGACACACAGCCTAAAAGAAAATAGTAGAGAACCCAGAAATAAATCCATTAATCTACAGAGAACTTATTTTCCACAAAGATGTCAAGACCGTACATTGAAGAAAGGACAGTTTCTTCAGTAAATGGTGCTGGCAAAACTAGATATCAAATATGCAGAAGAATGAAACTACACTTCTCTCTCTTGCCATATACAAAATCAAATCCAAATAGACAAACAACATATCTAAGACCTCAAACTAGGAAACTACTAAAAGAAAAACCATTGGGGAATCTCTCCAAGAAATCTGACTGGGTCAAGATTTCTTTAGCAATTTGTTGAGCACAAGTACAGGAAACCAAAACAGAAATAGATACATGGGATCACATCAAGTTAAAAAGCTTCTCCACAATAAAGAAATCTTCAACAAAATGAAGTGAAAACACACAGGATGAGAGGAAATATTTGCAAACTATTCATCTGACAAAGAATTAATAACTGGTATATATGAGAAGCTCAAACAACTCCTCAGGAAAAAAAAAAAATCCAACTAAAAAATGGGCATACCTAAGTGGACATTTCTTAGAAGATGTAGGTATAGTAAACAGATACATGAAAAGATGCTCGACATCAATGATCATCAGACACAAGTAAATCAAAACTCTTGTCACATATAACCTTACCCCAGTTAAGATACCTTGTATCTAAAAGATATTAACATGCTACCAAGGACTGAAGAAAAGGGAACCCTCATACACTGTTGGTGGGAATGTAAATCAGTGCAATCGCTATAGGGAACAGTTTGGAGATTTCCTCGAGAGACTAAAATTAGAGCCACCATATGATCAGGCAGGCCTGCTGCTAGCTACACATCTAAAATAAAGAAAATCAGTACATAGAAAAGATATCTGTCTACACTCTCATGTTTATTGCAGCACTATTCACAATATACACAATGAAGTACTATTCAGCGCTAAAGAACAATGAGATCCTGTCATTTGCAATAATATAGATGGAACTGGAGGACATTAAGTGAAATAAACCAGTCAGAGAAAGACAAATCTTGCATGTTCTCACTTACTTATGAAAGCTGACATTTAAAACAATGAGACTCATGGAGATAGAGTGTAAAACATTGATTACCGGTTCCTTGGAACGGTAGTGGGGGGTGGTAAGAGGAGATGGTTAATGAGTACAAAACTATACTTATATAGAATGAATAAGATCTAGTAGTTGATAGCATAACAGGACCAGTATAGTCAACAGTAATTTATAGAACATTTTAAAATAGCTAAAATATTATATTTGGATTCTTTTTAACAAAGAATGGATAAATTCTTTGGGTGATGCATACCTCATTTCACTTAACAGAATTATTACACATTGTATGCCTGTATCAAAAGATCTCATGTCATAAATGTATATACCTTCTATATACCTGCAAAAAATAAGAAATAATAAAAAGATGACAGGAGTACAAATTAGTTCGTAAATACAAAAGAAAGTTTGCTCTTTTTATGTATAAAGTGCAGATATGCCTATTTATAGATATACATGTACATATATAATATTAAAGTTTTATATATGGTGATATGAAGGTTTATCTGTATTTTCTTACTTCAGGGAGAACCCTGTACATTCTGTACTTAACTATGTATTATAGTATTAAAATTTTATATAGGAGCGATTAGGGAAAATAAATGACTAAAAATAATCCACAGGGTGATGATAATGAAAAAAGAAGGTTGAGAAACCCTGACTTGGAGGAAAGTTATCATCAGGGTGATAGCAGTTGCAACTCCAGAATTTCTATATTGGGATTATGGGTTCCAAAAGACAATATTGTTGGAAATGAAAGTGATTTGGGAAGTGGTTGCAGAGAAAAGTTAGAAATTTTTACTTGAAATTTATTGCATTTGCATAACTGTGGTAGCCAGAATTCTAAGACGGCTCCCAAGAGCCATGTATACATGGCTGGTGTACCTTCACTGTATAATGCAATATCCTTGAGTGTAGGTGGGATCTGGTAATATGATGAATATTATTTTCATGATTAGATTATGTGGCAAGGGTAAAGGTATTTTTCAGATGTAATTAAAGGCACTAATCAGTTGACATTAAGTTAATCAAAAGAGATATAATTCTTGGTGTGCCTCCCATAACCAGGTGAAGTCTTTTAAATGAGGACTAAGCATAAGAGACATTACAACTAATGACCTTGAGGAAAGCAAACAACCGTTTGTGAACTGCATATAGAGTGAGATGACTTCATGAGCTGAGAACCTTGGTTTTGTAACATCAGGAAATAAATTCTGCCAACATCCACAGAGTACTTTGAGCCTCAGATGAGAACTGCAGCTCCAACTGACACCTTAATTACAGTAGGATCAGAGAAGGCAACGCAGCTAAACTATGCCTATACTTCTGACTTATAGAAACTGTGAGATAATAAATGGATGTATTAAGCTGGCAAATTTGAAACAATGTGTTACACATATGTAACTAATTGCTACATGAGCATATTTTTATTTAAATTTGTAATATTTGACACATTCAATGCCTGATCTAATCAGTAAATCCTACAGTGTTACCACTGAGAAGAAAGAAGTACTATAGGAAAATATATATGGTGAGAAGTGAAGGAATACAAATAATCATGGTTTATAATATGGCTCAGGATGAACATCCTTTTGATGGGGATTTCAAATGGATTTATTTAACTTTGAATAAATTTGATATAGTAAGTGAAATGTTAAAATATCTTTTAATAAACATCAGTTGATATATCTTTTGACCTAAAGTAGTTATTATTAAATACACTTATGAGTAGAGACAGTAGCATCTGTACAACAAACTTGATTAACCCAAGATGACATAGTGCTAAAGTAACGAATCAAAGCCTAGACCCTAGGTCTTTTGAGAGATTAGTCAGACATTCACCTATGGTTTCCTTCTTCTAACCCATCTTAGTAATGATTTCTTATTCACTTAGAATCTAACCTTCATTTGATTTATGATACTGCTTACCATAAAATTACACTTTAGGGGAAATGAGGAAGAAAAACCTATTTTAATGTAAAGATAGATGAAGATGCATGACTGGAAAAAATACATACAACTATACTTAGTATTTTTATTCCACAATAAATGTTAATAGTATTAAGATGACCCAAACCACGACATATTTTGTTTCAACTTAAAACTGACGTATCTTGCAGTAGTAGTTCCTTCTAAGGTAAAAAGGTTGATTCTCTATTCAGTTTCACATCTGAAACTAGATTATTAACAAGTTCTATGTTGGAAAGATTCTTCCTCTCTAAAAGTTATAAAGAAACAAGAAAATATTTGAACCCTACTTTAATGTGGTGATAAGACCCATATTCTATGTACTGAGACAATTAATTTATTTGGCAGTATTTAATATTATTTATCAAAATATTACAAATACTTATTTTTCTAAAAGATTATACCTGCATGCATACATGCTCAATTCCTAAATTTTGCATTATGCTTCATACAATTTATACTCACTTTTCATGTTTGATAAATGTTTCTTTTTCAGATGGGAAGTTAATCCTGAAATTTAAAAAGGTCCTTATATTAGCTGAGTACATTGTGGTTTTTAAGGTATTTACAGCATACATATAGCAACACTGCCTTTACTCCCTGCAGAAATCTCTTCTGTACAAAATGTCTGCAGGATATTGAGCTACTACAGTACCTACTATGTCAATTTGAAAGATTTTGATGGTCATCCATAATTATGTGATTCTATATTAGCAACTATAATTGCCTATGTAAAGATATTAAAAGATAAAAAGATTTTGTTCTAGTGCATCTTCATAATGCATTACAGAATGTAGGACTACAGGACTACAGAATGTGAAAAATTATGAAAATCACTTACATTCTAGACAAAGCCTTCTTTGAGAACTGAAATTTACATTTAGAAGCTCTTCCTAAAGTTCATAGACTTAGAAACACAAGCTTAACCTCACAAACATTTGAGGCACTTGATTTTCCTTCTTAAATTTACTCCATTTGCTCTCTTCAAATATATATAAAGAAAAATATTGTATTTGTTTTCAATTGCTTGTATGAAAAATTATCACAAATTTAGTGGTTTAAAACACACAAACTTACTCTCTTACTGTTCTGTAGATCAATTGTCCAGTGTGTATCTCACGGAGTTAGAATTAAGATTTTATCATGAAGAGTTCCTTGCTTCTTACAGATTCTTGAGGCTACCAGCAATCCTTGGCTTCTGGTTATATGACTCAAATCTGTTTATTATCACAGTTTCACAGTATCTTTTTTTTTCTTTCTGATATTCAACCTATTTTTTATAAGGAACATGATGATTACATCAGGCCCACTCAGGCAATTTCTCCATCTCAAAATCATTAATTTAATCTTATCTGCAAAGTCCCCTTTACCATATAAGGTATCAGTCAAATGTTGTAAGGATTAGGAAATGGATATTTTTGGGAAGTATTTCTTCAGTCTATGACAAGTACTGATGTTCAACTTCAAAAGTTTGTGAGTCACTATTTGAAGACTGAAGAATCCCCAACAAGCAAAAATTATTGGAAGAATAATGCTTGGAAACTCAGCAAGTAACTAGCTGCTTAGGTAAGTTGAAAGGGAAAATATAATGCTGTGCAATTTTATGGACAATTGTCATGGCCATGAGTGGAGAGCTGTGGATCTTATTCAAAAGTTGTGTTTATTGTTAAATATCAGAATTTACAATTATTAGAAAGCTGCCATTACCCAAGACTCATTGTATTAGTTTATTTATTCAAGTAGAACATTGGTAGCCATATGATGTCTGGTCAGGCAATTTGGAAAACTGTTGACATGGTTAGAATGTTATCATGGACCTTAGGAGAGCTCAACTGCTCAGTTACCTCTATTTGATACTATCAAAGATTCTTTCCTCTGGGATATTGGAGGGCTTCAATTACTGTAGAATTATAAAGTTCATGAGACGTTCCTAGATTTTGGCTGCACAATTAAATTCATAATAATTTGCTTTTTTATTATATAATGAATATGCTGAGATTAACTAAATGGAGAACAACTATTAAAGCATATGCTTAATACCTATTGCTCAACAAATGTTAGGTATGAAAATATTTTGTACTGAACTTACGTCAATATACCCTCTTATAACATTATTAAATAATGGCAATTATAATTAACTTTTACCTTTGCTGATTTTTTAGAATCTGCCAAATGTTTGCATTTATTACCTTATATAATCCTCAATATAATCCTATATGGTAACTGCTATTTTAAAATGCATATTCACATACTTAGGAAAAAAAAACAGAAAGATATTTGAATCCAGAGACTGTAGCTTCAAAACTGATGTTTTTAAGTTAACTACTAACGCTATACTGTCCATCTGAAATTTTACCAAACTTCAACAAAGTTAATTCCTAAAATTCCAGTAAGAGTTCTATTAACAAGTCAACGATGCTTTAGAGAAAAGAATTTAGTACAAAATGAATGAAGCAATGGAAGCTAGCACAATTTGTTAAAAAAACATCTAAGATGTGGAAATAAAATGAGTTACTATCACATAAAGCAAAAAGTTCCTTGGAAAATTTTCATACGCTTTCCATACTAAGGTATTGATAACTACATGGACTTGTGTGTCCTGCAACTAGGTCTTTATTTTCTAGTTCTGCAAATGCTCTCTCACAATGGTTCCCCATACATTTTATCACTCTATGCAGATCCATTTCTCAACATTCATTTTACAAATACTTATTGAACCTTCTATGTAACAGCAACAGTGTTATCACAGAGTCAATGAGTCTATATGTATTTTTAACATACATTAAAGCAATTTTTTTTTTTTTTTTTTTTTTTTGACACGGAGTCTCGCTCTCTCGTCCAGGCTGGAGTGCTGTGGCGTGATCTTGGCTCACTGCAACTTCTGCCTCCTGGGTTCAGGCTATTCTCCTGCCTCAGCCTCCTGAGTAGCTGGGACTATAGGCAGCCACCACCACGCCCAGCTAATTTTTTGTATTTTTAGTAGAGATGGGGTTTCACCGTGTTAGCCAGGATGGTCTCAATCTCCTGACCTCGTGATCCACCAGCCTCAGCCTCCAAAAGCGCTGGGATTACAGGCGTGAGCCACTGTGCCCAGCCTAAAACAATATATTTTTAAATTTACAACTGTAGTAAGAGCAACCCACACCACAATGAAATATCATACTTGTATTCTAAACGATGAAACAGTTGCAGAAATTATTTAGCTGGCAAGTGTAGTCATAAATACTTATAATTTGTATATGTATTATACATACTTTATTAATTGCATTTATATTGCTCTAGGTATATCTTGAGATACACTTGAATTGTAACAAATATAATTTGTCTCAAATATAAAGTCACTCTAGAAAGTTACCTCTGCTTTCCGATGTCTTCAGAAATTCACCAAAGATATGAGGAGCTTGTCATGAGTTTAAGAAAATGTTAACTGGTTAAGAATCTAACATGGCATTCCAAAAGGGGGTTTGGTCATTATTGCCATAGCCCTTCTTTCTTTCTCACTCACTATTTACTACCAGCCCTACCATTTCTCTCCTGGTCCCACTACTCACCAGTTACTTATGTAAACATTCACACCCCATACATACTCTTTCATACTTTGATGTAAATAACAGAAGTGATTTGGTTATTGGGCATTTTTGTCTCTGGTATTAAAATGTCACCATATAAACTGTTCATTATAACTGGAATTCCAGGCTATCTGATTTATTTTAAATGCTTCTTGTTCTCATCTAAGTTCTATATCAACTTATCATTTCTGCTTTTGCTACTTACTGTTAATGACCTAGACGTGTACTCAGAATTTATTTCTGCCTCTATCATTTAGCAGAGAAAATTCCAGTAAAACATGCTAAATGATAAGTTCTAAATGACAGGTGCAGTATGATTTCATAGGCCTCTTGCAATTTATATGGGCAGTATAAACATTTTCTGCCTGAATGTTGTCCAGCTGATTATTTTTATTGAGCAAGAGTATTTTCTTCTATAGTTAACTTCGTTACTCAATTGTTACTCCATTACTTATTCTATTGAGCAAGATCATTTTTTTCTATTGTTGACTTTTGTTACTCAGTTATCCTCTAGCTGCAGAATCAGGGCATAAAAGTATAAATATCCCTGCTAGATGATGCCTGCTTACTCTTGTGGTAGTTTTATAATTTGAGAGTTTATACTTTTGCTTATTAAAACTATGAGTTGTAGTTTTAACACATGTAATTATTACCAGGTTACTGAAGTTGTTAGGCAATATTCTTGTTTATTTCTTTTTATTCTTTCCTATTTTTGTAACAGTTCCCTCTGTCCCATAAAGTGTTAAAAGTGGGTTTTGCCATATTTATCATTATTACAGAAAATGAAAATACCATAGTAACTGTAAAAACATAAAAGCCAGTGTATGGTGGCTAGCATTATGGGTTCTTGTTATAAAAACCAAAATCAATTCAGCTGCATGAAAAAGCTGGAATTTAAGCAAGCCGTCTCTGTGTGCTGTCTTCCATTGAAACAGCTCAGTGCATCTTAGAAAGAATATAATAAAGGATTAAGAAAAAAATTAAGTGTTTTAAGATACCTTTTGTAAAAATGAATTTAATTTTCCTTTTTTTTTCAACTAAAGGCTTACCTTATCTCAGATATATCAAACAGCAGACCAAAGTGATTATTTTGATTTATTTTGACAATAATTCATTGTAATTATTTTGAAATAAAGAACTGAACTTCATTTTCTTTTTTCTGTCTAGGATGTAAGACATTGTCATTTAAAAATATATATGTATGTTGACTAAGAATTTACATTAGATTGACCATGTAAATTACCATAAGTTCATAGTGCCAAACATTGCTTTCTTTCTACAGAACGACTTCTCGAATGCTGTGGAATTATTGAATTTTTTGAATGCTATTTTATACAAGAAAACAGATTTCTAAAACTGTGACTTATGCTTTTTATATAAAAACATGATATAATGCATCTGAAAAAAAAAACACTTTATGGAATTCTAAATTAAAGAGACATTTTTATGTTAGACAGAATTCTGGCATCTCCTGAGTGTATTTGTATTTGTGAATATATGTGTTACATGAATGAATGACTTTTGGAAAGGGACTATATTTTCTATCTATTTTTTTCTAATAACTTAGTTATTTAAGTCTTTGCGGATTTTTGTAATGAAGATTACTTTTGCACCAATCTAATATATTGCTCTTTGTTGGATCTGGGATTTAGTTTGATCCTACTTACAACTTAATATGTTAACCTGCAGCTGTTACATATGCTGGCAGAAGACAAGAGACTCTTGAGTTAGAGTCAAGGGATTTTATTGACTACAGAACACAAAGCATCTATAGTCATCATGAATATATTTCTGTCAGCTCTCTTTGTTCCCAAGTCTCACAAAAGCCACGTGAAGCAGTCTGGGTGGATATTGCATTTGTAATGGGTTTGCTTCACAGCTGAGGAAAAACACTCACCTAGAGGATCTACTCCTTTCATATCAAGCAGTAAGCAAATGTATTCTTTGTACGGTAATACGGCATCCTTCAAGGTTGCTGCCCACATACCCTACAAAATGGCAGAGGTGAAAAGTGGTCACAGCCTTGTATTCTTAGCATACTCAGCAAGAAATATAGAAAAACAAGAAGTCCAAAGCGGATTTTTAGTACTCACACACTGTCCCTCCTCACAAAAAAATAAAAGATACAATTGATATCTAACTTGTTAATATAGCTGTAGCATACTTTGGAAGAAGTTTTATAGTATTGATGATATATAAATAAATATTTTTAAATGAAGTTGTTTTATTTTAGTAAAGATGGACTGCTTGAAAAACTTAAACAGTCAAAATTTCTATTTTATCCATATTCTGGAGATATAAAATTCTATTAGTTTTAGCTATGTAACTATTAAAATGATACAATACGGATTCTTGCAATTCAAAGTTTTACAAATAATTGAAAATATTATCAATATAAAAATAAAGCGAATACATCATTATTTCTCTCTTAATTTCTTAAAAATAAAACTGTTCCCTGGATGAATTTAAGGAGAAAATAGGTAACAAATTCTCATAGTAAAGACATTTGCTTATTTGAATACAAGGGTTTGGATGAAATTATATGATGTTGTATTTGATATATTATTTTACAAATAAAAATGCATTTGTTTCGTACATTTGAAAGAAGTTTTAAAATTGTACTGTGAGAGGGTGTGTTCTGAAAATAAAATATGACTTTGTAAATTACATTATTTTCAATGTCAGGTAAAATATGAGAAAGTAGTTTATAACTGTTTTAAAGAAGCTAAAGTTCAAATTATTTAAACCATCTGCCTATTATTTAGGGCAGGACAGTAGTTTGCAGAGACAACAACTTTAAAATTGAATCTTTGGAGGGGTTCAAAGGATATTAATGTGCACTATTTCTTCTTGATCATTTGAAATTCAAAAGTATATAAAATCAGAATAATTGACAATTTATTGCTGGCCCAATACTTACTATATAAAATGACATACTAAAGCCTACAGATTTCTTCTGCATCAATGAATAATTGTGTCAATGATAACTATCACTGTGTGTGTTTATTTCTTAAGTTAAATTTATTAGCTCTTGGGAGTAAAAACTTTGAATTCCAATTATTATCTGAAATATTACTTTGTGTTTTCTCTCCATATTTTTCCCTCTTTCATTAGTTCACTTGCAAGAGATTACAATTCCTTGCCTTGTGGATTTTGGCCAATCTTAAAACAAGCATCCTAGAGTTGAACCTCTATATATCCTTTCTAAAAGTCTGAAAGTATGGAAGAAATTCTGTTCAGCACGGATTCAGGAGATCCTGAGGAGTGTTTGAAACCTGAAAGGAGTTCGATTCTGTGGAAATTTGTGAAGGCAAAAGCAGATTTTGGTCCCTTTCCTATTTCGTAATGAGGTCTTTCCTGACCATTTCATTTAAATTACTTAAATTGTTTTCCTCTTCATCCTGATCTCTATTTTCCCATATCACTTATTAACTTCTAACATACTGTGTAATCTACTTGTTTGCTCCCTTTATAATGTACAGTTTATCTTCCTTCATTAAAAAGCAAGTTCTGTAAACGCAAGACTTTTTCTTTCTTTCTTTTTTTTTTTAAGTTGCTCTTATTTTGTTTAACTTCAAAAGTAAAAGCAGTGTCTCCTGCCTGTAATCCCGGCACATTGGGAGGCTGAGGCAGGTGGATCACCTGAGATCAGGAGCTCCAGACCAACCTGGCCAACATGGTGAAATCCCATCTCTACTGAAAAAAGAAGAAAAAATACAAAAATTTGCTGGACGTGGTGGTGGGAGCCTGTAATCCCAGTTACTCCGGAGGCTGAGGCAGGAGAATCACTTGAACCCAGGCGGCGGAAGTTGCAGTGAGCCAGGATGGTGCTATTGCACTCTAGCCTGGGCAACAAGAGCAAAACTCTGTCTCAAAAAAAAAAAAAAAAAAAAAAGAAGAAGAAGTAAAAATTGATTGCAGTTTTTACAATGATGACTAGTAAGATAAAATAAAGGGAATAGAAACATCAAAAAATTTGAAATATTCTGATTTGAAGGTGAAAAAGTGAAGGAAAGATAAATATAGCTCATACACAAAATTTTAATTCAGTAAATTTTATAGAAGTATATGAACTGTATCCCCTTATTTTATGAATCAATAAATAACTTCAAGTGCTTAATTAATTGGACTAATGGATGACATAGATTCAGTGTATGAATATTTTAACAGGTGACATTTACACTGATTAACAAGATGATTAAAGAATGTCAGTAGTCACAGTCCATGAAATGATTAGCGACACAGTACTTCACCTTTTTTACATGAAAGTGAGGAGGGTAGCAAAGCTTATTTATTCAAAAGATCACAAGAAAAAGAAGTCTATTATTTTCAGATATATTTTTTAAATCCATTTTGTAAGTAGTTTCTTCTTTTTCTGTGACTATGTATGAAGGAAAGAAGAATTGAATTTCTTAAAAATTCAATTGGTGCTAGACAAAGGTCTCCAAAACCTCCAAATGGCCAATCAAAATTATTTTGTAGCCACAAGGAATTAACACATAAAAATGTAAGTGATTCCCTATTTGTTGAAGTCATTTTTCAGTAAGTTTTCTTTATCAAGTACATCGTGAAGCTAAAAAAGAGTGATGATAACCTGCTTTTTACTGTTATACTTCAAATGGGTCAAAAGAGAATGAAAAAAACCCTCAACCTGTCAGTATCTAAAAGTGTATCCTTATATCATCATTTTTCTTGTAGCCCAGTGACAGAGAGCAATATTCTAAATCTCATCTGTTTTTCTTTCTATTCTACATTTTTATTTTGCTTATCTCAGACATTTTAGGCTAGTGGAAAAGTACAAGATGCTTGAAGCAGGTATGAATTTTGGTTTACTCATTCACTCCTTGTAGTAACTTAGGCAAACTGCCAAACATTTCTGAGGACCAGTTCATTTCATTTATACAAAGCATGACTATGGAATTAATATAGTTTTTTTTTTTAACGTTAAAGAAATACATTAAAAGTTGCACTTATGCATCCTACATAGTTAATAAAAGTTCATTCATGTTTCACTCCAATCCTCACTCCCAGTAACTGACAATACTCTTTTATCACTATTGGTTTTGTGGGGACCAAAGAAAAGCGTCCCCTCTGCCTTCTCAACACTTATCAAAAAACAAACTGACAATAGATAAAGAGGGGAAAAGGCATTTAAATTAATTTAATGTGCAAAAGAATAGAATAATTGCATAAGGATGATTACCCAATAACCCAGTGAGGTACAGAGTCTAACATGGAAAAAAATGGAAAGAATATTGGACTTAGGTAACAATAGCTAAACCTATATTTTAGAATTACATCAGTGTATCATTGTAAACTTCAGAACCCTCATGTACTAAATGACAAGGTGGAAACAGATAAATTTTAGTTTATTTCAACCACAATAAGGTATGTACAGGCTATTTATGCCAGATACCAACAAAACCAGTTAGAAGAATTCAGCTAAAATTTCTAGTCAATCGTTGAAGACAGTGTTTATTTGAATTAGTATGAGAGTGGGACATTTTACTAGCTGCATACCAAAGGGGTGTTCATACACCTACTCAGGCTTTTCTGTAAAAATATGTCTAGGAGCACGCCAGAAAGATGAGGCTCAATGTCAGAGATGAGCAAAATCTTCCTTTGTGGTTCAAGCCTCAGGGAGAGCAACAGTAACTGCTGTGGAGTTAGGATTAACCCTCACACAGGCCCCTTTTCCTCTGCCTCCCATATGAACAAAAAGACCTTAAGCCACAGTGGGAAGGGTGTCAAACCTCCTCACCCACAGAACACAGGTATAGACCTATTGTAGTCAGGAGAAAGTCTTAGATAATTAAGAACCACCTACTGACGGGAAGAGCGGCAAGAAGATGAATGAGCAAGTCTTACCCACAAGATAAAAGAGGCTGAACGATAACAAGAGAACAGCATGCCCAAGAAAAGATTAGTGTGACTTAAGATAAATGAAACAAACAAAAACTGCAATTGACTGCTGGAGGAGGGGAGAGGAGTAAGCAGAGAGACAATTTTGTAATCATAGGTGTAAAGAGAATACTAAACTGAGTGTGGAGAAAACATTGAGGAAAACCCAATAGAAAATCTGCTCTAATCTAACCACCAGGTAATAGTAGAGAAATTTAAAGCCCGTTGTTCGCTAAGAGTAACTGCAGCAACAAAAAAATCCCCAACCTAGATCAGGTTTCCTTGAATAAAAATCCCACACTAGAAAAAAAAAATGAATATCTATTTTCAGAAATAGATAATATATACTATAATTTCTGCCATCAAAAAAAAAAAAAGAAGAAATCTGACAGCCAATAATAATTAAACTGCAGCGAATCAAGAATGAAACCACACTCTGTCAAGAAACAGAGCAATCAAAAGAATCAGATTCAGAAATGAGCCAGGTGTTGACATTATTAAATGGGGGATTCAATATAGATATAATTTTTGTGTTAAATGTTACAGTGGAGAAGATGAACAATATGCATAAAGAAATGAATACTATCAGCTGAGACTTGAGGATAATAAGGACATGAATATGATATAAATGTAAACACAGTGAAAAGGATGAAAAGTGCCTTTGAATTGACTCTCAACACTATTGAAGAAATAGGGACACTGATGGATAGATCAACGGAAAATACTCAACTGAAATGAAATTAAAAGTGAGAAAAAGAAACAGAGCTATGGAAAATGCATTTTAAATGATGTAACTAAATTTGAAACTTGAGAAGATAAAAAGAATAAATATGAAGATATAACGTTTGGGAATTACACAAATTAATAAAAGCCACCCAAACAAAGATCCAATAAGCTCAGATAACATTAAAATGGATATCCTCATGGATAGGAAGAATCAATATTGTGAAAATGGCCATACTGCCCAAAGTAATTTATAGATTCAATACCATCCCCATTAAGCTACCAGTGACTTTCTTCACAGAAATGGAAAAAACTGCTTTAAAGTTCATATGGAACCAAAAAAGAGCCCGCATTGCCAAGACTAACCTAAGCCAAAAAACCAAAGCTGGAGGCATCATGCTACCTGACTTCAAACTATACTACAAGGCTACAGTAATCAAAACAGCATGGTACTGGTACCAAAACAGAGATACAGAACAACGAAACAGAACACAGCCCTCAGAAATAATACCACACATCTACAGCCATCTGATGTTTGACAAACCTGAGAGAAACAAGAAACGGGGAAAGGATTCCCTATTTAATAAACGGTGCTGGGAAAATTGGCTAGCCATAAGTAGAAAGCTGAAACTGGATCCTTTCCTTACTCCTTATAGGAACATTAATTCAAGATGGATTAGAGACTTAAATGTTCGACCTAAAATCATAAAAACCCTAGAAGAAAACCTAGGTAATACCATTAAAGACATAGGCATGGGCAAGGATTTCATGTCTAAAACACCAAAAGCAAGGGCAACAAAAGCCAAAATTGACAAATCGGATCGAATTAAACTAAAGAGCTTCTGCACAGCAAAAGAAACGACCATCAGAGTGAACAGGCAACCTACAGAATGGAGAAAATTTTTGCAATCTACTCATCTGACAAAGGGTTATTATCCAGAACCTAGAAAGAACTCAATCAAATTTACAAGAAATAAACAAACAACCAAAGGATATGAACAGACACTTCTCAAAAGAAGACAGCCAACAGAAACATGAAAAAATGCTCATCATCACTCACCATCAGAGAAATGCAAATCAAAACCACAATGAGATACCATCTCACACCAGTTAGAATGACAATTATTAAAAAATCAGGAAACAACAGGTGCTGCAGAGGATGTGGAGAAATAGGAACACTTTTACACTGTTGTTGGGACTGTAAACTAGTTCAACCATTGTGGAAAACAGTGTGGCGATTCCTCAAGGATCTAGAACTAGAAATACCATTTGACCCAGCCATCTCATTACTGGGGATATACCCAAAGGATTATAAGATATGCTGCTATAAAGACACATGCACATGCATGTTTTTTGCGGCACTATTCACAATAGCAAAGACTTGGAATCAACCCAAATGTCCATCAGTGACAGACTGGATTAAGAAAATGTGGCACATATACACCATGGAATACTATGCTGCCACAAAAAAGGATGAGTTCATGTCCTTTGTAGGGACATGGATGCAGCTGGAAACCATCATTCTCAGCAGACTATTGCCAGAACAGAAAACCAAATACTGCATGTTCTCCCTCATAGGTGGGAACTGAACAATGAGATCACTAGGACACAGGAAGGGGAACATCATACACCGGAGCCTATTGTGGGGAGGGGGGAGAGGGGAGGGATAGCATTAGGAGATATACCTAATGTAAATGATGAATTAATGGGTGCAGCACACTAACATGGCACATGTATACATATGTAACAAACCTGCACATTGTGCACATGTACCCTAGAACTTAAAGTATAACAAAAAAAAAAAGAAAGAAAAAGAAAAAAAAAGAGAAGCCAAAAAAAAAAAAAAAAAAAGGATAAAACAAACCAAGAAACAAACACTCTTAGCTCATAGTATTCAAAGAGCTACCAATTAATGAGAAGTTGAAAATCTTGAAGAATCAAGAAAAACCAATTCATTACATAGAGAGGAGGATCAAAATGAGAAATACTGATTTATCATCAGAAACTGTATGATCCACAAGGCAAAATTGATATTCCTGAATACCTTCAATAGAAAAAAAATGATTAACAAAGAATCCTGTACTCATTAACTACATTTTCAAAAATGAAGGATAGGTAATGATTTTCTCAGAGATACAAAAGCTGTGAGAACACAGCTGACTACTTACAAGATATATTAAAGCAACTACTTCAGGCAAAAGGAATATGACACACACACAAAAAAAACTTACATCTATATGAAGAACTAAGAGCACTAAAAATATCAATTAAGGTAAATATGAAGTTTTTTTTTTAAGTTTTATTTATTTACTTATTTATTTATTTACTTTACAGACAGGGTCTTGCTATGTTTGTTGCACAGCCTACAGTGCAGTGGCTATATACAGGTGAGATCATGGCATGCTACAGCGCTGAACTCCTAGTCCCAGGCTATTCTCCCACCTCAGTCTCCCAGTAACTGAAACTACGGGTGTGTGCCACCAAGCCTGACTTTATTTTAAATTAAAAAAATTGATTAAAGGAGAAATAATAGCAATTAATTTTGTTTTTATAACTTTGTAAAAGTAAAATCATAACAAAAATTGCACAGAAGATAGTGGGACAATTGAGAATATACAATTTTCAGATCCTTAAATACAAAATGAGACAATATTTTAAATAAGATTGCCATTAATTAAAGATATATACTATGTGTTTAATATTTTAAGAAGTATAAAAATTAACCAACAATACATATAAAATGGACTGAGAAAAAAACCTGTTACTACCAAAATGACTGAAAAAAGAAACAAAAACAAATGAGATAAATAAATAAATAACTATATAGATAGCGGGTTGTAGTACAATGTACCTCTAGTTATATATAAACAGCCTAAGTACACCATACAAAGAACAGAGGGTATAAGAATATATCGACAAGCAAAATCAAACAATTATATATTTTTAAAAATGAACTTTAAATAGAACAGCATAGATAAGTTAAAAGTAAAAGGCTGCAGATGAATAAAACATGCAACCATGAATCAAGAGAAACTTGGAGTGGTTATATTAGTATTAGATGAACGGTATTTAGAAGTAATAATGCCAGAGATAAAGTAAGATATTACATATAAATAAAGCATATAATTCACAAAAAAATACAAATTTAAATGTATGTACACCTAACAAATGAGTTTTAAAATTAAACATAAATTATATTAAGCATACATTATAATATTAAGCATAAATTATACAATTAAAATGACAAATACACAAAAACACAATTACAGTTGTATGCTGCAATAACCCACTGGTTAAACAGGTAATCATAGAAAAATTAGAGAATATTTGGATGGAGTGAAAATAAGAACACAATTTGTAAGGAATAGCTAAAGAGGTGCTCACATTGCAATTTATAGCAATGCAAGAAGACAAGAAGAAAGTCTCAAGTCAGTTATCTAACTTTATACATTAGCATAGTAAAAAACGAAGCATAAATTAAACAGAAAGCAGGAGAATAAAAAGAAAGATAAGAGCAGCAAGCAATAAAATGAAGAACGGAAAAATAACCATGAAAAAATGGAACCAAAAGTTAGTTCTTTGAAAAGATCAATAAATGTGATAAAGTACTATCCAGACTGACCAAGGTTTGTTGAGGGGAGAGGCTGTGGGAAGAGAGAAGATACAATATACAAGTATCAGAAATCAAATTTGGTACGGATATTTTAAAAGTTACTAAAAGATTGCTACTCTACAAACAGTTGTATAGCAATACACTATATATTTGACCACCTAGATAAAATGGTGGCATTGTTGAAAGACAAAAACTTCCAAAATACATCAAGAAGAAACAGAAAACATAAATACTTCATACAAGTTTCAGAAATTAAATACAATTTGTAGTTAAAATATTTAAATAAGGAAAATTGGAAATTACAAACACTACCAAACATTTAATGAAAAAATTATACTGATCATACACTAACTCTTCCATAATATAGAAGTGACCAAACTTCCAAACTCATTCTATGGAACAAGCAATTAATCTGATTTGACAACAAAGTACAGACAATTCAAGAAACTATATTTACAAACCAATGTACCCCGTGAGCATAAATTCTCAAACATACAACATATACTAGATTTTGAATATAATCATGTGTCCAAAATATAATGCAAATGGAAATTATTCATACAAAATATAATGCGAATGGAAGTTATCCTAGGAATATCATTATCTTAGGAATGGTTCAGCATTCAAATTCAGTCAATGCAATTCACAACATCAACAAATTAAAGATGAAGACTCATTATCATCTCAACAGAAGAAGCAAAACATTTTATAAAATTCAACTTATTTATAATAACTACATTCAAAATACTAGGACGATAGGGGACATTCCTTTACCAGATAAAGGTGTATACAAAATCCTATATTTAGCCAGGCTGAAAGTCTAAATATTTACCCTCTACTATCAGAAATAAGGAAGGATAGCCTTTCTCACCACTCTTATTCTACATTGTGCCAAAAGTCGAGCTAGTACAAAATGAGAAAAAAAAAAGAAGTAAGCTGTAACTATTTGCAGACAACGTGATTGCTACACAGAGAGTTCTAAATAACGAAGGATATCAGAACTAATAAATAATTTAGCAAGGTAAAAACATGCAAAGTCAATATTTGAAAGTTCATTACATTTCTAAATATCATCTGTGACCAATTGGAAATAAAATTTACCAAAAAGGAACATTTATAGTTGCATCAAAATTAATAATAGGAGGAGGGTGAGGATCTAAAATCTACCCATCAGGTACTACGGTTATTACCTGGGTAGCAAATAATCTGTACACCAAACCCCATAACATAATTTACCTATATAACGAACATGCACATATATCCCTGGATTTAAAAGAAAGTTTTTTAAACAAAAGTCTTTATATGTCCATTAAAAAAAAAAAAAAAATCACAGGAAAAGAAATGAAGCAGTTGCATTTTTCTGGCTTCCAATATAGCTGCACTGTTTATACCTGTGTTAGTCTGCTTTGCGTTACTATAAAGGAATTCCTGAGACTGAATATTTTATAAAGAAAAGAGGTTTAAATGGCCCATCCTGCAGGTTTTTCAAGCATGGCATTTGTACCTGCTTGACTTCTGATGAGGTCTCGGGAAGCTTTGAAGCATGGAAGAGGGCAAAGGGACAGCAGGAATATCACATATTGAGAGACGCAAGCAAGCTGTCAGGGGCTTTTATTTATGTTTTTAATTTTTAATTTTTAAATTTGATTATTTTTTATTATCACATATTGATAGATGCAAGCAAGCTGCCAGGGTCTTTTAATTATTTTTTAATTTTTTAAGTTTTAAATTTTATTATTTATTTATTTTGAGATAGGTCTCACTCTGTCACCCAGACTGCTGTGCAGTGGCTTGATCTCGGCTCACTGAAACCTGTGCCACCTGAACTTAAGGGACCCTCCGATCTCAGCCTCCCTAGTAGCTGGTACCACAGGTGTGTGCCATCATGCAAAGCTACTTTTTGTCTTTTTAGTTAGCGATGGAGTTTCCCTGTGTTGCCCACTTTTCTTCAACTCCTGAGCTTAAGCAGTCCGTTCACCTTGGCCTCCCAAAGTGTTGGGATTACAGGCATGAGCCACAACACCTGGCTGTAAATAACAACAACAATAATAATAAAATAAATGCAGATTATGTAAACCAAAATTTTAAAAAACTGATGAAAAAGTCCAAGATCTAAATAAATGAAGGGTGATCCCAAGTTCATGGTTTGAGAAACTCAAAATGTTAACTGACTGCGAAAGACTAACAGATTCATTGCAATTTCAATCAAAATTCTAGTATTTTATAAAAATTGATAAGCTGACACTAACATTTATATTGATAGACAAATAAAACATAGTAACAAAAGGGGGCGCGGAGGCTCAAGCTTGTAATCCCAGCACTTTGGGAGGCCGAGACAGGTGGATCACGAGGTCAGGAGATCAAGACCATCCTGGCTAACCCGGTGAAACCCTGTCTCTACTAAAAAATACAAAAAAACTAGCCGGGCGAGGTGGCGGGCGCCTGTAGTCCCAGCTACTGGGGAGGCTGAGGCAGGAGAATGGCCTAAACCCGGGAGGCGGAGCTTGCAGTGAGCCAAGATCCGGCCACTGC
>NC_045435.1:121348144-121356748 GCF_002776525.5 Piliocolobus tephrosceles | reverse complement strand
CCTAGAACTTAAAGTATAATTAAAAAAAAAAAAAAAAAGAAAAGAAAGAAAGAAACAGAATTAAGAGTACAGCATTAAACTTACAAGTGTATGCTTTTTCAACAAGTTGAAATTGATTTTCGACAAATACTCAAAGGTGATTCAATGAAGAAGATAGTCTTTTCCACAAATTGTAATAAATCACTTCAATGTACATATACAAAAGTAACCTCATTTTGCATGTCATCATTTACAAAAATTAACTGAACATATATTACTGACCTAAATGTAAAATATGATACTATAAAACTTTTAGAAAGCAAAAAATAAAATAAAATAAATAAGAAAACTGATGTTTTTCCATGGACAAGACAAAAATTCCTCAGGTATAACCAAAAGAACATTCCATCAAATTAGAAAATGACAAATTAGAATTCATCAGATTTAAGGGCTTCCGTTAATTAAATGTACTATTAATACAAGTGAGAAAATGAGAAAAATGATTACAAAATTAAAATCTCAACCAGAACTTTTATCCTGAACATAAAATAATATGACTGAAAATTAACAGCAATCCCATTAAAAGATGGCAGAATTATATGAAGAGACACTACAAGACTTACGGATTCAAATTAAAACCAGTAGGAGTTACCACTGAAGACCTCATTAAAATAGTAATACAAAAAACACGATAGAAGAACTGACAATACCAAGTACTGCTTACTATAAAGAGTAATTACTTATCATAAAGGTAGAGCAACATTTTAAAACAATTTGGAAGTTTTTTATAAAGATAAACATTCACATACCATTTAGCAATTTTATTTTTAGGAATGTATGCAAGTGATATGAAAACATAAAAAACAAACTTTATGCAAGTGTTTGTAATGGCTTTATTTAAAATTTACAAAACTATAAACTACTTAAAAGTCCTTTAGTTGATAAATGGATAAGCAAATAATTGCATTCATATAATGGAATGAAAATAAGCTACTAATGTATGCAATAACATCAGTTACTATCAAATGCCTATGTTAAATGAAAGCAGCCATATTTGAAAGGCTACATATAGTGTGATTTCATTTCTATAACATTCTAGAAAAGGCAATAAAATAAGGTCATAAAACAGATCTGTAGCTACCAGGAGATAGGGGTGTCTATAAAACTGCACAGGGACATATTGGGAATGATAACAAAGTTTGATATTTTGATTTTGGTGGTCATGCTCATACACTTCTCAATTTTATAGTTAGTATAATGAAATGTAAATAACCAGCAGAATTTTTTATTATGGTTTTGATTTTCATTTTTTATCCCTCTCTCTCTCTTTCTCTCTCTCTCACTATTGTTCTAGTTTTATAAGCAAGTTAAAGCAAATTCATTTTTCAGTAAGGTAAAATACACATTTTTTTACTTAGAAAATTTGGAAGCCAGTTTTTCATTTTTCACATTAAAATATACATTTTAGTTTATAGTTTTGTGATAACTATGTTATGTAAATAAAGTACTGTGCTTAGATCATACAGACTTAGAGGTACATTTCCTTGAATTATTATGACAAAAAGAAGAGCCGGGGCAAATGACAGATAAAGGCATATAACATTTTTATAACAAATTTAGCAGATAATGTATAATCTATAATTATTTTATTCTTAGTGCACCACTAGATTCCTTAAAGTTATAATTTAGAAATCCAGTATATTACTTCTTGGAGTTTATTATACATAGTTTCTGTTACCTAAGCTACCTCTAAAGGATTATTTAAATTCTCATAGCTAATAGTAGTTGAATAATATCATTAAGAGCTATAGAGAATATAAATAGGATTAAATTTTAAATATTACATAACTGTTTCAATGTTTTCATATTCTTTTATAAAAAGCATAATGAAAAAATAATAGAAAACTTGTCTTTTTTGTAATACATGTGTGAATATAGTTCCATCAATGTTTGAATTTTATTTTTAGACTCATATAACACTTTTCTTTAATGTTTAAAACTATTGCAAATTTTTGCCCTCCATTATGGTTTAAATGTTTATAGATTTTTAATTTTTTTAATTTTTTTAATTTTTTGTTTTTTGTGGGTATGTAGTAGATGTATTTATGCGGTACATGAGATGTTTTGTCACAGGCATGAAGATATATACACCATTTTATAGAATTTCCATACTATTTTCTGAAACATTGTTTTAAAATACAGATGTGTCTTGTTTTATTGTGCTTTGCTTTATTGCATTTCACAGCTATTGAACTTTATATAACATGGAGGTTTGTAATAAAATTGTGTCAACCAATTCTGTTGGTTCTATTTTTCCAACAGCATGTGCTCACTTTGGGTGTCTGTCATGTTTTGGTGGTTTCTGCAATATTTCAAATGTTTAAATTATTATTATATCTGTTATTATGATCTGTGATCAGTGATTTGTGACATTGCTATTATAATTGTTTTGGGGCTGCAATAAGTGTGCTCATATAAGAGGACAAACTTAATACAAATATTGTATGTGCTCTGATTGCTCTACCAACAAGCATTTCTCAGTCTCTCGTTCTCTTTTTGGGCCTCTGTATTCCCTGAGACACAACGATGTTACAATTAGGCCAATTAATAAACCAACAATGCCCTCAAAGTGTCCATGTGAAAAGGTTTGTGTGTCTCTCACTTTAATTCAAAAGTTTGAAATATTAAACTTAACGAGGAAAACATGTTGAAAGCTGAGATAGCCCAAAAGGTAAGCCTCTTACAACAAACAATTAGCCAATTGTGAATACAAAAGAAAAGTTCTTAGAGGAAATTAAAAGTGCTACTCCAGTGAACACATGAATGATCAGGAAGCAAAACACTGAAATTGCTGATATGGAGAAAATTTGAGTGTTCTGTATAAAACATCAAACTACCCAAAACATTCCCTTCGGCCAAAGATGAATCTAGAGCAGGGTTCTAACTCTCAGCACTTCTATGAAGGCAGAAAAAGGGAGGAAGTTGCAGAAGAAACGTTTGGATCTAACAAAGATTGGTTCATGAGACTGAAGCAAAGCAGCTATATACCTACATTACATAAAAGTGCAAGACGAAGCAGCAGGTACTGAAGAAGCCGTAACAAGTTATGCAGAAGATCTAGCTAAGATAATGGATGAAGGCAGCTACTACACTAAAAAAACTCAGATTTTCAATGTAGATTAAACTGCTTTATATTAGAAGATGCCATTTAGAACTTTCAGAGCTCTAGAGATGAAATCAACGCCTTGCTTCAAAGCATCAAAGTTCAGGCTGACACTCTTTTTAGGGTTTGAAGGACCTGGTGACTTTGAGTCGAAGCCAATGCTCATTTAGTATTTAAAAAATTCTAGCATGCTTAAGAATTATGCTAATTATTTTATTCATTTCATATTTGGTATGGTGACCCAAGAGTGTAAAAGTGTCTGTTCTGTCTGTACTCTATGAATGGAAGAACAAAGCCTGGACGACAGCACCTCTGTTTACAGCATTGTTTATTGAATATTTTAAACCCACTATTGAGACCTACTACTCAAACAAAAATGTGTCTCTTAAAATACTACTGTTCATTGGGAATGTACCTGGTGACTGAAGAATATTGATAAAGAAGTACGAGGTAATTAATTTGCTTTCATGCCTGATAACACAGCATCTATTCTTCTGTCCATAGATCAGGGAGTCATGTTAACTTTTAAGTCTTATTTTTTAAGAAATACATTTTGCAAGGCTATAGCTGCCATAGATAGTAATCCTGATGATGGATCTGAGTGAAGTAAATAGAAAACCTGGAAGGATTTACCATTCTAGATGCCATTACAAAAACTGTGATTCCTGGCAGATAACATCAACATAACAAGAATTTCAAAGAAATTAATATTAGCCCTCCTGGATGACTGAGTGGTTCAAGAATTCAATGGAGGAAGTAACTGTAGGTGTGGTAAAAATAGCAAGAGAACTCAAATTAGAAGTGGAGCCTGAATATGTGACCGAATTGCTGCAATATCATGATCAAATAGATAAAGAGTGGTTTCTCATAGTTTAAGAAATATAACAAATAGAGCAGTTTCTTGAAATGGAATCTATTCCTGGTGAAAAGGCTGCATACATTGTGGAAATGATTTAGAATATTGCATAAACTTAATATATCAAGAAGTACCAGGGTTTCAGAGGGCTTACTACAATTTAGAAAGAAGTTCTACTGTGAGTAAAATGCTATCAAAGAGCATTACATATTTACAGAAAACTTTTTGTGAAAAAAAGCCACTCAATGAAGCAAACGTCACTAATGTTTTATTTTAAGAAACTGCCACAGCCACCACAGGCTTCAGTAACCACTACCCTAATCAGTCAAAAAACCAGTCATCAACATTAAGGCAAGATGTCCCCACCAAAATAAATACTGTGTTTTACTGAAGGCCCAGATGTTCATTAGCATTTTTTAGCAACAAATTATTATTTAATTAAGGTATGGACTTTTATTAGACATAATGCTACCGTATACTTAATGGATTACAGTACAGTATAAACATAACTTTTATATGTACTGAGAAAACAAATAATTTTTGTAGCTTGCTTTATAATCTTGGCTTTCTGTGGTGATGTGGAGCTGAGGTGTGTCTGTATGTATGTGTTTGTCATGCAATCTCAGCTTTTCTATATTATTTTATAAATGCAGTGGGAGAGTGTTTTATGTGTACTGAAATGTTGTTATGTTATTTGTGAATAGGTCAAATACCCTCATGTGAATTAGTCTGGGCATCAGCTGTTATTATTTACACATAAAATGCAAAGTGCAAAACAGAAATTAATTCAGCTTAGCAGAGCATTGATCACAACTGATGCAAAGGCCAAAAAGAAAAAAATATATGTATTTACAAGTCTTTACCTTCGGCTAAATTATTTCACTTCAAATCTAAATCTGAGATTTTTCACTGGCACTTTTACATTTAAATAAACTCAATTTTTCTTTAGTACAATACCAAATAACAATTATTTTTAAATGACTATTACAGTTTAATAGTTAAAGAAACACTCAAATAACTTCCTTGGAGTGGTAAGGCAAGTCATTTGCCTAGCTATATTAGTTAAGCCTAGGTTTGAATACACACTCTACCAAATCTTTTCATCTTCATTCTCTCACCAAATTTCCATCATTAGTCATTTCTAAGGGTTAAGATACAGAGATCTCCACTTAATATAATATTTGGGTTTAGATAGATATCTATTATACAAGTAAAAACATTATCATTTATTAACGAGATAATTTAATTTTCTGTCCTCCCCAAAATCTGAAAACATGGAAAACTTTTAAAGAAGCATTTTGATAAAAGAGAAGATACTCTATTCCAATGGAGTTGAATTTGCTTGAAAATGATACATTGAATAAACTTGTGAAACAGAAGAAAAATAGTTCACTAGAAATCAGAAGGAGCTCACTAACTCAGGCAAAAAAAAATCTGCATTTAATGAAAGCTCAGGAAGTTTTATTTATTTCACATTTGGTATGGTGACTCTAGAATATAAAAGTGTCATACACTAGTTTAATAATTGCAGTTATAAGTCATTAAAATTTCCATTTGGATGAAAAGGTAAATCTTTTTTCTTCTACACAGATCATTAATCATATTGCAAAAAAATAATAATTTCTATTCAGGGGGAATATTATTCATTCTTTCTTTTGTATTCTCAATTTATTTTGCCATGTATTGGTCAGTGATGGTTTATCTAAAAAGCAAAGTACAATCTTTTGTACAGTTATTAATTTTGATGCAACAAATGCTAAAATACAGAAAGTTACTTTCCTTAAGAAATCAGATGATATAGTAATTCTGGCACATAATTAATATACAAAATCTGTCTTGATTTGTTCAAATACTTAGCTCTCTCTCTATATATGTATCTGTTTGGCAATAAGATTGTAATTTTTTTTCCTCAAAACTTCACAAACAAATAAAAAACAAACACACACAAAAGCAGGTGTTCTTTTTTTTTTCTTTCTTTTTTGTTTTAATGCCTAGAGATTCCTAAGTTTGCTGCTACTGAAATGATCGTACTCAGGCACCAAATACTATGCCTAGGGGACATTTGCATTCTTTGGAGTTTTCCAAAGTCATGCTTGGTTTATTTGCTACTTTCTAAAAGTTATTCTTGTTAAAATGTGCTATTTTCTATTCATGGGTTTGATTTTTTATATTTTATTTATTTGTTTTGTTTTAGGATATATTTTCATTAATATTGACAACATTACATAGAAGACTGGATAGAAAGTGTTGCTATAAAGTGTTATATACATAAAAATTACTCAAACTGCCAAATAATGCATGTACATAAGAAAAGCTTGCTTTTAATTTGCCAAACCTTTAAATTATTTGTTAAATCACTTTATGTATACAGTCACTTACAGAAGTTTAAAAGATGGCCGGATGAGCCTTCTTTTAAACTTACTACTCCAGGGAAGTTATTTGATATTCTCTTATCTATTAAATTACAATATTCATTTAAAATAATTATTAGTTGGTATTGTACTAAATAAAAATTGGGTTAATTTAAAGATAAAAGTGGCATTGAATTTCATTGAGAAATTATAACTGATTTTTTCTCATTATGAAGTTAGTAATATCATGAATAACATAACAATCTTAGATTCATATTCAATTGATTTAATACTTTTAACACTATTATTTTATACATCAATTGAAGTCTAATAAAAATGATGAATTCGGAAATACTCAAGTTTTTCTTAACGATTTCCTACATAACAATAAATATTGCAATAAGCAATAATAGAGTTGGGTCAGAAGAATTGTAGATATCTAATTGTGGCTTTCAAAAGACTATTTTAATCAATACAAATTAATTTAAATTCTTAATGATTTCTTATTTCTTGTTGTTCTGGAAATGCTATGAAAAACATTTGATTTTGATAGATATATCAAGAAAAATTTTGCTGAGCATTATTTTTTATGTATTTAATTTTTAGTACATGAGATGATCTGAACAACTAAAATACAAAAAAAATACGTAGTGAATGTTATGACATACCAAGCATTATGATCATATTATAGTATATGTGTGGATATGTAAATGTGTATGTACATATATGTATATATGTATGTGGTGAATGGGGGTAGGGTTAAGGTAGAACATACAGGAGACTTTCAAATGACTGACAGTCTATTGTATAAAAGCAGTTGACAGATTGCTATGGGAGAACATCTAGAATTCCCTCATTCTAGAAGTCATCAATTTTGATTGAAGGATCAACATTTAATGGAGAAATGACCTTTGAATTGAAACTTGCAGAATTTCATTAGGCAGAAAAAAGCATGTTAGAAGGATATTTTAGGCTTAGGAAACAGTGGAAAAATCCAAGGTATATGGGGAACAGTATGTTTTTATTCAAGTAGAAAACTCACAAGAAAATTATAATGAATTCACAGTGATTATAAAACCCCAAAGCATAAAGCTCTGACTCAAATACAGGCGATTCCAGTTTAGCTTTCAAAAAACAAGCCAGAACAAGAAAAAGAAAAAAAAAAAAAAAAAAAAAAAAACTAATAAATAGATCAAATAAAGCCACAAAAAATGAAATTTTTAAAAAAGCACATAAAACCATTTTTAAGAGTGAAAATTAAAATACTCATAAAGAATACGATAATTCTATTATGTGAATTAAATTATCACAACAGTCAACAAATATATTCCCTTGAGAAGATCACATTTCCAGTCAAGAATTACTGTTAAAACTTGAGGTGGCTGTCTATTCTTTATTTGGAAGATATCTTCAATGAAAATTATTATTATTCCCCATACTACATAAGAAAAGAGTACAATCAGAGAGAATGTTATTCATAATTTTTAAACCGAAGGAGTTTCAGTTTAAACTGAAGGAATGTAAACAGGTGGATGTAGAAGTGATGAAGGAAGGAATTGTCTCCCCAAATAAGTGGGAGAAAGCATGTATGTAAGACAGGAAAGTAGGGTATCTCGGGGAAGGAGTCAGTCAGCCAGTTTGACTTGGCCAAAAGAATAATGCAAAAAAAGCAGTAGTTGTCAAAGTCTCAAAAGTGTGTTTTAGCTATAATAACACCAGGATAAGATGCTTGATTGAGTAGAAAGTAAGCATTCTCTGGAATGTTTTCCTCTTTCAAAATGCATGCATTATTTACTTGTAATTCTGGTTCCTCCTCAAAAAGCTTTACAGATGTATATAATATTACAATAATAACGTAGACATATGTGAGCACAGATAAGTTAAAAAAAGATTAACTAAAAAGTATTTTTAATGACAGCAATGTGTGATCATTAAGAGAATGCTAACACAATAGCAAAGTATTATTTTACCTTCTGTTTAGTTTATCATGTAGTATACTACATCACAACGTACTTTTCCCTTCATAATGTATTATGGAAGTTTGTGTCAGTATATATGGAACTAACTCATTTTATTTTTCTAAAAGTTTCTATAAGTTTACTTAACTACAATATGCATATAGAAACATGAATATATAGATGCACAGCTACATGAATGTTCACAAAGCAAGCTCTGGAACCATGATCAAGAAACAGAAAGTTAGCAATACTTCAGGAAGTTAGCAATGCTTCAGGAAGTTAGCAATGCTTCAGGAA